>NC_048419.1:16614905-16668157 GCF_013103735.1 Etheostoma cragini | reverse complement strand
CAACTCAATAAACATTGGTGTGTAGTCAGCCCCCATGTGGATAGTTGCTATATAATACCTGTGTGTTATACAGCGATAACATAATGAGGCCTTGAAGCTAGCAAAACATAAACTGAAAACAGAGGTAGCTGCTGAGGCAAGACATATGTCCGCTGCTTCCTCGAAGACATCAGTGCTGCCCATCATAAGATATCCTGCTAAGTTTTATTTAAAAATATGAGTAAATTAATTGAATCATGAGGCCCAACCCATTTAACTTAATCCCAGTCTTAAAAGGTGTATTATTTACATTATTGATTGACATTCAAGAAAACAACCTAATAAAAATCAGTAAATAATGACCTACCTTAAAGTTAAGAGCTCAGTTCCCCGTAAAAAGCAAACCCCATATTGATGATTAGGCTATGTCTTCTAAAAACGACCATCCAGAGTAGCAGCAGTTGGATTAATATTAGCCTCCAATAACATGAATCATATTACCAGGTCTCTTGTCCACCATTAACACATGATCCGTTTCATAGATAAAACCAGCCTGTTGAGTGTGTAAACCGACAGTTGATCCGAGCTGCTGGTTTATTTAAATGTTGACATTTTAGTTAGTATTCGCGGATGAAATGGCAGCAGGACACAGCAGCAGCATCACACGTCTTCCTCGCCCTCATCAGCACCATTACCGTAACTGCACGTAGAGTAGCGCAGCAACAATACTCGGTCATACCGCCTCCTTGAAAGGCTGTTCGAAACAACACTGTTTACACCGAATGCCTTCTCACTCTAACCCCACCCCGCGGAGAGACATTAGGCTACATAAATGAACACAAATTGGAAATAAAATACATAAATAAAATATAGCCTACATAAACTAAGCAGGCAGATGTTGGCCTACAGATTTAGAAAAAAAGAGAAAAGTCTCAACCTATCCAAGAAATGTACTTAGTTGCGTGACAATTCCGAAGCAGGTTTGATTTACGACGAGCTCTTGAGCGCACCACTAGTTTTTAACAGCTGTGTTGGATTTGCTCACAGGAGTCGTCGGTGAAGTAAACTGATTTTGAACGTCATGTGTGATTGAACGGGAGGACTGCAGTCATCAAAGGCAGGCTTGACGGCTTCTTTCGCAAATCTCGATAATATTGGATCATAATAACGTTTTTGTTGTGCATTGGACCGAAGAAAATGTCCTACTAACCCAATTAATGATTCTCTACTTTCCATACCTTTACTATAGTTAGTTTACAGTTTTGCAGCATCCTTTGTTAAGTTAGTAATTATCCGAGGAGTTGTTTACCCTGCAGAGCTGCAGCCATGCAGCAGGAGCTTTTGTTCAAAGTCCTGGTCATCGGGGACTTGGGAGTCGGAAAAACGTCCATCATCAAGCGGTACGTGCATCAGATCTTCTCCCAGCACTACCGAGCCACCATCGGAGTGGACTTCGCCCTTAAGGCGCTGCAGTGGGACACTGACACTGTGATCCGGCTACAGCTGTGGGACATAGCAGGTCAGTCAAACTTTTACGAGCCTACTGGTGTACAGGTTTATTATGGCATCAGGTGATTGTTAAAATTGTAAAGCTCTGCGGGATTTATTTTCTGTAGAAAAGAATGCATGTTTTACTAAAAAAATAATCTTCTGGAACAAAAACCTTTTTCTTTTGCCTTCAGCAGCTTGGAAGATCTGTAAATTCTTTGGGCTACTAATGGTATTAAGCAAAAGCTTGATGGCAGTTTTAGGAAACCAGGAGCATGAGAAAAACATATTTATTAAAAATATCGTATTTGGACAAAACATCTCCAACTCATCAAGCAGTTTCTGAGTCTTGTGTTCTGCGAGTGAGGTATAATTATATTGACTGCTTTCAAATAAAATCAACTCCTTTCAAAAGTGTCTTGAAACATTATAAAGAATAAGATAGACTGCTGCATTAAAACACAATTTTTTTCTTTTTCTTTTATGGCTCAGAGATGTACAAACATAGGTTGACAAGATGGAGATTTTTGCAGTGAGTGATGTGAACTCCCAGTGAGAGTGTGAGTTTGCTGGATGCCTGGGTCCCTCCCTGTCATTTGAAGCCTGGTTGAGGAATGTAGACCTTGTGCCTGGGTGTGACCCAGGTGATCCCATGCTCATAATGTCAGTCACATGATGGTGGCTACTGTAAAATAAACACACCCACACAAACCCACTTTATTTATCACTAATAACCATGCTGGGAGTTGATTTAATTGTTCGGACTTGAAAGTTGTTTTTACGGAATCGTGTGTGTGTGTCTGATTGGCTGCCCCATGTGTCCCAGGACAGGAGCGGTATGGGAACATGACTCGTGTATATTACCGGGAGGCGGTGGGAGCGTTGGTCGTGTTTGACGTGACAAGGGCCTCCACTTTTGACGCTGTGCTGAAGTGGAAGGATGACTTGGATTCCAAGGTCAGCACACTGAGACCTCTTTATTTCTCACTTGTCACATTTGTTACTCTTTCAAAAACAGTAACTACCCTTGTCATTCTGTCCCTTTCAGGTGTAAAATTCACATTATACATACACAAAGCCAGCCACAACCACACAACAACAATGTATGCTAACAGTTTAGGTTGTTATATTGTTTTGGTTAAAAAAAGGGAGACATTTCTAATTGAAATCTAAGCTTAACTCACAGTTACTGTATGGACATCATCCACATTTCAGTCTAAATAGCCTTAATTTTCATTGTAGCATTTCAATGTCTACTGCTTGTTATATTAACATGGGTTTAATGTACTTTGGGAACAATTTCAAAGATTATGCCAAGAAAGGATTTAACAATTGTCAAAGGCACACGTGTGTTGGGCGCTCCAAAGTCCAGGACTCAATAAAATGTGTTTTGAAGTGTGTACTGCATGTCGTCGAACCATTTACAAAGGCAAAAGTGTTTACTTGAAGACAGGGTGAAAAGCATGCTGTCATACAGAGATTCGATAATTACCCAAATGGGGAAAATGGTCCACAGTTTAGGATAATTTGTCCGGGAAGGCCTGGTTTTGCACTTCTACACGCAAAAAGTGACAGAAGTTATCATGTTAAAAAATCTGAGAATTCAAAGCTTAAGAAAGTAATTGTGAGCTTCCAAAGCTGTTAGGGGAGGGGGTTTCAGATGCTATTTTACCATCCGAGAAGCACTACTGTTAAAACATACTGACGCCTTAAAGTGGCTGTAATCAACATGTTACATAACAATTTATCAAATGTAAAAGAAAAGTGGCAATGTAAAAGGTGTTATTAGAGTTGATGGTAACACTTTACAATAAGGTGCACAAAAAAAAGGGTAATTATGGTTTTTGAAAGAATAACGAATGATTAGTTACCCTTTTTCCGAAGGGTAGTTACCTTTCTGAAAAACGGTAACTACCCTTCTGAAAAGGGGTAACTAATCATTTGTTACATTCAAAAACAGTAACTACCCCTTTTTTTTGTACAATATTGTAAAGTATTCCAGAGTTGTTCTCTATTAAGATAGATAGGAGAAGGGTATAACAGCAGCTAACCTGTCTTTCTTCTCTCTTTAGGTGACCCTGAACTACGGGAGGCCAGTTCCAGCTGTACTCCTGGCCAATAAGTCCGACCAGCTGGGTTCCCAGCAGCCCAAACTCGACTCCTTCTGCAGGGAGAACGGCTTTGTAGGCTGGTTCGAGACCTCTGCAAAGGTACGAGAGGGGAGGTACTGGATAGCCTACTTGATTTTGGATGCAATTACTGCAGCAAGTCAAATCAGTGAAAAATACATCTAGAATTAGATTGAGGTGACAGTCACATTTTTCCCAAATCATTTAAAATACTAGTGATTTCCATGCAAATACAAAAGGCTAAAGGGATTTTTGATTAACTCCCAAATGGAAAGAGTTGTAGAGGGTTTTGACTTGAGGCAAAGACTTAATTCAGGGCTAAATCACACAGTCATTGGCTCTATACATAATGTACCTAGACCTAGATATTCAACTGGCTAACACAATTGCTTTGTTATTACAGAAGTCCACTCTAGAAAATAAATTAAGATTATGAAAATTACTATTGGGCATTTCAGTGCACTAAAAGACAGGAAACATGATTTGCGGTGCTCTCTAGAGACAGAGGAATGTCTGCAGTCTGGTGTAAATTCACCTACTGTTTTTTCCTCCCGTTCAGAGACTGTCTAATTAGTTACACACGGGGGTGCGAGTCAGAGACAGTAGTGTAGCTAGTTAACACAAAAGGCACACAGACAGGACAGACACAATATCAGTGTGCCACATCCTGGCTTCTTATTAGTTCAGTGTGCGATGTCAGAATTTAGAAAAGGAGACAGTCAAATAAGTCAAAATCAGACTTTTTTGTATGCTGTATTTCCCATTCTGACTGTGATACAGGCTGCATTAGACGTGTGCGCAGCGGTGACAGCTGGGCTTTGCTAATTAGCCTTAAAGTCAAACTACAACTGACTCTCATAGATAGGTTACTGTTTTGCAGATATCGGGTCATAAACAAAAGTACCGGACACATTGAATTTTTGACCAAATGATGGCACTCGATAGAAAGTTAAGGGATCTACAAAGTCAGTAGAGTTCAACTTTTGGAACGATGAAAAAACAAAACAAAAATAATGGCAATCCGGTCAATGGTTGTTGAGATATTTCAATTTGGACCAAAGTGGTGGACCGACCGACCGACCGACCGACCGACCAACATTGCCACTATGGCTGTGTGTGGAGCGGCTAAAGAGTACGTGATTTCTTCACAAGTCTTCTTTTATTCTCTCCCTCAGGAAAACGCAAACATCGAGGAGGCAGTGCGCTGCTTGGTGGAGCACATTCTGAACAACGAGGAGAGCCCGGTGGTAGAGCGAGACCCCAGCTCCCTCGTCCTGTCTGGACACGCTAACTCCACAAAGGATAATTCCAACTGTTCGTCATGTGTGAAATGGTAACTCCTGACCAATCATAGACGACCAGGAAGTGAACAGCTGTGAGGCCACGGCCACAGAGATACATTTGGCTCAGGGAAATTGCCTTAGGCCACAGTGATTAATGAAGAAAACTGTAAACCAAGTTGAACTTTTTACCAATGTGCATGGGTTGTGTTCACACTGCAGGCCCACAGGATATCTTGAGCACAACTCTAAATACATTTCTACGTGAAGATCCTTTAAATGGCTGACATTTCGTTTTTTTTTAATTCAAGGTATAAAAAAAGTCCTTAATTTAGGAAGATAGACATTAACTGAATGCCTTTGAGATTGACCTGTCAACTTTTTATTTTTATCGTAAAGACTTATATTTTACAACTATGGAAAAAAGTTTATTTCTTGAATATTTTTTTTTTGCCACGGAAATTGTACAGTATGTTTTTTATTAAGTCGTTACATTTACACATGAAATGTACTATTATGTACACTCTTTGTACCTTCGCTTCTCTGGTCCGCTTTAATCATATTTGACTTTCTGCCTTTGACATTAAGCTGAACAGACGGCTCCTAAAACTTTGGCACTTTTGCATCTGCAGTGTGAACACGGACTTAAACTCGTGAAGCCTTCATGCAGTCTTTGCACTTTTCTCGGCCGATCATCACGAGGTCTGCTATTAGATCAGTGGACAAGAGTGAGTCAAATTAAGTCATTAAGAGATGGAAAAACAGCTAAAACTGCAAATGCTTAAAGTGATCGAAATGTTATGCATATTGTGGACCCAAAATGAGTGGTGACTATACCACAAAGGCTTGAGATGATTCATTTGAGATCTACCAAAGTGAACTTGAACCGCAAATTAAAACTTGTGGTTATATACAAGAGTGTGTCTCCATCCTCCCAGTCCCAACTCACGAGTGTGACTGAGAAGAAATTATTTCTACAGATCTAGGTTTCTGTTGCTAACCAGCTCAAACTACATAATTACATTCAGATTCACACATATATAATATGTTTACTGTACATAAAAATGAATTTGCTCATCAGCTTTCTGTCAGAGAGTTAGAGGATACAGCCAGCAGCCAGTTATCTTAGTGTAGCTTAACATAAAGGCTGATAGTCTGGCTCTGTCCATACCAAATCTTAGCATCCCCTCTAAATAAATAATTAACACATTATATATGGTTTGCATAAACAAATCGAGGAGTTAAAACATCATCTAACCTTTTTATGAGTGTTATGTGTGGGACTATTTCTTGGCTTTGAGCAGATGAAATAGTCTGGCACTTAAGCTCCCTGTAAAATGTCGATTTGTCTTCAGTTGACTTGAGTTTTTGCGTGGATTAAACAGCCAATAAGAAGGTATGCTTTATTAATCCCACAAGGGATATTAATTCACGTACAGGCCCAAATACACACACAGGACCTGTACACGTGCATTATGTCTGGAGAGATGTCAGCGTAAGGTGGCTGCTTCACATGACGGTGCCTCACGCAATTGAGGATTTAGTGCCTTGCTCAAGAGCATTTTGGTATTATTGACACACACATTTGGAATTGTGTCACGTTTTGATAGAACCAAGGTAGCCATCTCCCCCTATTTCCAGTCATCGGGCTAAGATAAGATAAGATTCCTTCATTGTAATTTTCTCAGGACTCCTTTTTCTTTTGCCTAATCCTTGGTCAGGGATACTAACCTAATATAACAGCCTGGAAATGCGAGATATAAATGATCACTCAGACACTGATGTTCTCTCTCCGGTGGGTCCAACAAAAATTGTATTTACAATAAATGCAAAAAGATACAATAAGATAACAATAACTTGTTTTCTGGTAAATATTGACAAAAATAGTATATAAATTAATTAACAAGAGCTCACATATACAGTTACTTAAATTGGCTTTAAATAAACATATGCAGCCATTTTTACCATACACATCCATTAAAACGTTCAGGTTTTGTGTGCGGCAGTACTTTTAGAGTATGGGCATGCATACATCACGTGTTCCTTTTGTCCCACCCCCGCTGATCTGTAATGGCTGCTAGGAGTCACTTTAGACTGGTGAATTTAACTGAGCACTTAACATGAATATTCATTTTTAAAAGGTATAGCCTACAGCTTATACAAATGTTCTCAAACAGTATTTACTATGTTAAATATTTTAGAAAGAAAGGTTTTTAACCTTCTTTTAAGGACCAACATTTTAAACAAGTTTCTGATAGAAGTTTTTATATTTACTTTTATAAATTTGCGCTATTCATGACTCTTCAATTATGATCTGTTTGATCTCTGACTCAACAATTTAAAAATTGTATATCAAATCAACCTATACCCCTAACATACAGTTGTTGGTGCTAAGCTAACTGGCTGCCGGCTGTAACTTAATATTTTACAATTATGTATCTACTCATCTAAAGCTGAACAAGAAAGTTATTTCTTTGAGATTCTTTTTTTTTTTTTTTAAAGGATATTTTATTATGATCAGGCTTGGGTCTGGTGCTCAGTTAGTAAGATAATGATTGAAACCATTAAACCTCTGTACACAAAAAGATAGCATGTGTTGACTGTCCACAGTACCCTGCCTTGTTTCTGCCCATGACCTTCAGGGTCCTGTTGTCATAATCCAATAATTTGAATCATGTAGTATGTTCTTTAGAGACTAGGTTCACCTAGTTTCAATGGGTTTGAACTGAGCAATGAGCTAATTTATAGAGTTGTTAGAGGGAAACATTAATACAGAGGACACATCCCGTGTATAGACATTTTCTTTCACACTGATGGAACTGATGGACTGGAAAATCCGCTTTCTCATAAATAAAACCCACAAGAATCCTTTGCAGTTAGAAATGTGGGTAAGGTAATGGAGGAGAGTCAGTTTAGCAGGGGTTAATAAAACCTAAAGGCTTTAAGTGAATTGAGAATTCCTTAGCAGAGGTCTGAACCAATTTACAATGTTTGTGGTTCTTCAAGTACTAATCTGTCTTTTCATAATATGCAGTAGCGTCTCCTTCTGATTAATCCCTTAATTCCATTTCATGATGTGGTTTACATTTCAATTTGAAAAGGTGACTATTTTATTTTAGATATTAATAACGTTCATAGCAAACCTGACTTACTGTCAAACTATTGGCTTTGTTGTTGGTTTGAAGCATTTTCTTCAACCCTAAAATTGATTTCTTGCCAGTCAAAACCATGCCGTGCTGCTCTTTTTAGCACAGTGGCGACTGAACAGCCCCCTTTGTTGAGTCTGCCTCCAGTGATATTTGAAATTCCATGTTTTCGAATTAAGCATCAGCTTTATATTTGACTTCACTTCCTTTGATGTGTAATAGCCTGTCCTTATATTGCAACACATTTGTTACTGCATATGAAACGGAATACGTGCAACAAAAATGTAACTGTTAAACAAAAATGTGTGCTGCATCGTTCATTCAGGCTTTTTTGCATCTGTCACATCCTGTCAGCTCAAGTCAACACATTTCAACTTGAAAATTTGGAAATCAACCTTGACATTTGACTTTCTTCACAAGAGAGCAAAAAGAACTGAAACAATTTGTTTAATTGTCAACTGACTATCTTCAGTTTTTGGACAGCCCCAGTGTTTGCCTCTCATGTATTAGCGTACACTCGGGTCACAGTTTCTCTAAAAGATAATGGACTGGTCTTTGAGGGTCCTGGAAATACTGTCAGAATAGCCTCAGTGTCACCCTGAGGGTTTTAATTGGCTAATTACTTTTAGACAAACCGGCGGTTACCTCTGTGACCTAAATTTATTGGCCTTTGACATTTTGAACTGTTGATCAGATGAAACAAGACGTTTGAGGATGTCACCTAGGCTTTAGGAATTATAATGGAGATTTTGCTTTATTTTTTTGACAATTAAAAGAACAAATGAATGATGGACTAAACTAAATAATGGATTATAAAACAATCGTTAGTTGCAGACTTAGTGCAATATCTTCTCCTGTATGCCTTACTAAAAAGGCACAAGAAGAGCAGTGGCTTCATTAAAAACAACACTGGGTATTACAGCCATCCCAAAAGTCCCTCACTTTCACACTACTTCTGATTGTGTTAACTTGTTTTGAGGTGAAGAGTATTTCCAGGCAGATTGTGCCAGGAACGTTGTCTTTAACATCAATCCAGCAACATTTTTTGTGATGGAAGAAGGAGGATTCCTGCCGTATGTGGTTCCTATTGAAATGTATTCAGATGTTGGTCTTTAAAATCAAGCAGGAACCATCACTGAATAATCCCTGATGGTATTTACTGAAATGTTATCAATAGTGGGAAGGTTGGAACTAAATGAATCCAACAGGCAAATTATTTTAAGGCTACAAGAAATCTCACCAAATGGGAATCTCCACAGGAATGTTCTATTATGGTCCCATAATAAAATACATTGAACTATCACTGCACATAAGAAGGTTGCAGGCTAATGTCATACAAATCACTATAAAATAGGTTAGATCAGGGTCCCCACACACATTTTCAGTCATTGTGAGCTGCAAGAATCCCACTGAAGCATCACACAAATCACACAGATCAAACATTTGTGTTACTGTTATCATGGATTTTCCTCCCTATGTGTCCACATTTCATTGGACGGCAGGTAATTAGGGAGAGTTCACTCTTGAGCCCTCCACAATGAAATGAACCAGCTGATGCCTTCCCTTGCCTTGAAAAACTGGGGACACCTTTCTGCTTTAAGATGCCCTCCCCGGACTCGAGAAGTAGCCCAATCGCCCTCCTTTCCTAGTCACCTGATTCATGTACTGCCATTTTACACACAAGTTTGACTGGAATTGGCCTATCGGCAACCTCAACACAGAATACACCCTTTTGTAAGGAGATTAAAAAGACTGGGGGATAAAAAAAAGAAATCATAGCGGCTAAGTTTAGATGCAGCCAGCGCGGGGTGCTGTGTGGATCAGGGAGCTGTTTGCGGTCGGATCTGTGCGTAGATTCACAGGAGAACCCGGGCGAAGAAGAGGAGAAAAGGGAAGGACAATGCTGTTTTATATCGTCTTTGAAAAATTAGTCTTCAGTCATAGTGGGTGCCGCATGTAGGCTATTTGATCATAATCACCGATAGTGTTTCGATAATTGCCATCTTTATTTTCGGATTCACCGCCGTCATCTCAGGGATAGCCTTCATTACAGTTTACTGCCCATTGTCATATATTATCATAGGCTACTACTTTTGATGCAGGTCGCTCTTAATTATAGGCCTATTTCAGCATATATTTTTTTTTTTCAAAGGCTAATATCTTGTTTCTGCAACTGGGTCATATATGCCTTGGACTGAATATTAAAATGTTCCCTGGATGTGACCTTCTTATGTTTTATTTGGCCGCCGCATGAATTCTCCCACCGGATCCTCGTCGGTGTACGCTGCTGTCCTCCTCCTCCTCCTCCTGCTCATACGGCCGATTCTAGCAGAGGGCACTACCCTCCTCCCTGCCTCTAAAGACATTTTGATCGTCCTCCCCGGTTCCCCCCACCCGGACTCCTCGACCATCACTCCGCCTGCCACCTCTTTCACCACCACCACGAGCGCCTCCTCCTCCTCAGTAACATGTCGGGACAGTCTTTGACGGACCGGATCGCCGCCGCGCAACACAGCATGACCGGGTCTGCCATCAGCAAAGCCGTCTGCAAGGCCACGACGCATGAAGTCAGCGGACCCAAGAAGAAACACCTTGACTGTAGGTTAAGCATGCCATCACTGCTTACTGTATATCTAGCCTGCATGAATCCAACAACCCGCATCTTTCCTCACAAAGGATAGCTTGTATAAACAGCATCTGTTCTGCTTCCACTGTCTCTCTCACTCTCTCGCTCTGTCTCTCTCATCCGGCCTTTTATGTTTGCTGCCTCTTTAATTAGACACCATTACATTCCCTTAGATTAAAATGGGATTTACGCAGCAAAGCGCGCGCAACAATGTATCTGGACATTAATGTTCCCTAAGCACTAAGCCTACATTTAAATATAAGTCGAGGGGCAATCAGCCAGGTACAATCTGTGCCATGTCATTCAGGGGAAATAGGCCACTCTGGTATGGGCTAATCATATTGCAACCAGCCGCTTTACAATACAAGCATATCCATTATTAACGTCACTATCAGCGGCAGCACTGTGTGGCACTTCAGAACAAAATGTGCGTTTGGCTATTTCTGCGGCAAAACCAACATTTTCGCATCATTTCTCTAATCCCATATTCAAGTTCACTGTCATGTCCTCTGGCGCATTATTGTCATTAATGGATGTGTCACTGCTGTCAGTCCTGAGGTGCTTGAGGAGGGAGCAGAGAGTCAGTGTGTAAAGGCCTACTGTATACGGCTGGTGGGTGTTACAATGAGGCGTTAAAGCAGACAGATTCTTTATCTCCACATTCTGCTAATTATGTGTGTGTGTGTGTGTACACTGCAGTAATTATGTACACAGGGACCAGGATTCTTCCCATGTAGATTTTACCAGTGATTATTAGGTTAGGTGGCTTTTCTGCTTCACTATAATTACTTGGCATGATCGATGAAAAGCAGGGCTAATCAATGGTGATGCCAGTCAGACTCGCAGGCAGTCAGTCCAACAGCTAGGACAGACGTACAGACAGACAAACAGACGGGCGAATAGCAAGATGGCTAATCAAGAGAAAATCAGTCCGAGAGAAACAACAAGGCAGGTAGCCAAACAGCCTGACAGTCAGTTGCCCAGCTACACACCCAGCCAGTTAGCCAGCAAGTTTGGCAGTGGATTAGTCAGTCATGTCCACAGTAAAGGTGTCACTGGGAATTTTGGGCTCCCTCACAAGATGTGCCACCAGGCAACTCAACACAATACATCTAAATTAGGGCTGAATTACTTTGCCATGTACTTAAAAGGCCATTACAGCTGAAAAGGTTCAGAAATCCACTTACAATGAAAAGCTCTTATGTGACTCAACAGTACGAGTAATTGCTGCTTTGATTTTATACACATGTTATCTTGGTGGTGACCACAACTAAAAGCTAATTATTTAGGTTTTTCAATGGTATTACTGCTGTAGCCATTTTTTAAGTTTTACATTTTGGCCGGTCAAGGTGGAAACTAGATGATTTCTAAAGCTCCAATAGCCAACACTGGCTGTGATTATGTTTTTAATTTCTAAAGAAAATCAAGCCAAATGATGAGTCCAAATAAAGTGTTATTATAATTGCTGAGGAAAATATTCAGTTGAAGGCCATCAACGGATTGGCAACGATATTGGTTTATTTTTGTGATTCCAGCCAAAACCACCGTTTTATTTGAATACAGTACCTGCAGATATGAAATGGTAGTCGGTAGTCAACCTTGAGCAACCGATATGAGTCAGAGTCTTTCAGAAACTAGTAAATGTCACTTAAATGTGGGCGAAAGCAGATATTCTTAAAATAGAACTGCATTTAGATGACTAATTTTCATCCGTGAAATGGATTACATAAAGGTCTATACCACTGGTTCAAGGACAATGATGTCTCAGAATGCAGTTCATTCTGGTCGAGGTGGTTACACGTGGAATTTTTGGTTTCTGATCCGGCTCTTATTCTAATTGTTAATGGAATAAAAAGCTCCATGCCAAAGCAGAAACTGAAGGCCTGGCTCAATTCACCCCCTGGAAGCTTGAATTGAGTTTTTAGCTGAATGAATGTTTTGTACTTGAGCCAGTCAGATGCAGCTGTTCTAATAGACACAGCTAGCTTTCACGCTAAAACAGTTTCTATTTCCTGCTAGAGGGGCCCCTCTTCTCCATGCAGGACATGATATAACTCTCTGGCGTTTTATTGAGTGCAGACACTGCACTTCTTAGGTTAAGGGAAAGATGCAGGAAGGAAGTGTGTTTGTAATCAGGAGGTCAGTGGATCTACAGTAATCCCTTCCCTCGGCTGGCTGAGAGGACTGTGGTGGGGAAGTGAATAAAGAATACAAAGCAATGGACTCAATTAAAGGAGTGAGCTGAACAAGACTGTGAGTCGATCTCAGGTCTGAGAGTTCAGGTGTGTGTGACCCACGTACTCTTTATGCAACTCACCCAGAGCACCACTGGTGTCATTATTTTTTTTAATTTAACTTGCCCATTAAACAGGGTCTAAAAAGCGGCAGACACTTGGTCTGTATTTTGAGGTAATGGAGGGGCGCCGCCTTCAGCAGGCATGTCTTCAGCAAATGGAACAGTGTCAGAAACCGACTAGACTTAAAGGAACAACATATGACGAAACAAAGGTTGCTGGCAAATAATTAAAATCCTTTCCACTGGGGCTAACCTAGACTACGTTCGGATTGGAAAGACAGAACCTGGGCAGTGATTCTGGATCCGTTTACCTAAAGAGGTTTGATAAATCCAGACAACATTTCAATTCCCTTTAAAATATACTCACCTTTATCGATCCCTCTTTGCCAAGCACAGTGAAAAGAAAAGATGAATTGCTGTGCCATTTCTCCAAATGCAACGCATGATAAATCAAATGCAATGGCCATTGAAGCTATTCACCCCGATCTTAAAGGCATCTTTTTCTATTTTTTATTATGGTGTCATGACCTTGACAGACTGGTTGGTGACATAAACGGCCAATGTAGATTATTTACTACGCCACAGCAAATGATGAGCATGACAGACAGAGTAATAGGATTCCACTTTCACTAGGCAGTATTCTGCATGGCTGTAATAGTAGAGAGTGCCGATAGAAGCCAGATCCATCACACATAGAAAAGTAATCAGGCCAAAAATGACCTTCTGCCTTGAAAGCTGAGGTAGCTGTGTGATTCAGCGTAGGATTTATTATTTAGTTAAAGATTTTTGCAAAAGCATAAACAGCTTGAGAATTATCATGGGCCTTTTGCCAATTTTTTGGGCCTTTCGGCCGAATTAACTGTCATTGATAGGATGTTGAAATGAGAGATAAAAAGAAAAATACATTGGACTCAGAGCATGAATGGAACACCCACACATTTGTTTCCACATCCACATTATGTGTCAGTATAATGACCCACTCATGCAATGCAATTTCAGGTCCTGAAAATGAATCACTTTATCTAAAGCCAAACATCTTTAATAAAGATAAAGTATATAGTTTATTTTAATACATTTTACATTTTAGAGTCCCTCAAGACCTACAAACCTTAGGACACTGGTTTTATATTTGATCCTAACTTGCATTACAATTGAAGTGATTTTAACTTGATGACACCATGTTGTCATGTTTTCTTTGTATTAATGTTATCCTAAATCTTATTTATAATTGTGTTAATGATATACATTATTTCCTATGTGGACTGCAGTTAATCAATAATCCCAGTTGGCAGTCGATATTTCATCACGTCGCTCTGGCGATCTACACTGTCACACATCAATGATTAAATCCTAGCTGATGTATTATCCCCCAAAGGAATACATTCAGGTGGACCCAGCAAGAAAATATTTGACTGAATAAGCTCCATTACTTAGTTGTTATTATGTTGAAGTAGAAGCATGCGTACTATTACTTTGTGAAAAATCTTTAAACTTGCATATGCTAGCTAGCTAACATTAGCATTCAAGACTAACAGTGTCCAATACATACTTATTGACCTAGTTGGAAAAACTGTCAAAGCAAGAAAACATTGCATATAAATAGTCCTTACAAGCATATAAGTAATTCCACCGCAATAAACAATATTGCATGTTGGTTAGCATTTAATCTTACTCAAACGTAGTTATTTACAGGTAGGGAATGAGTCCTTACCCCAAGTGAAGGAGTTTAAATACCTTGGGGTCTAGTTTGCGAGTGAGGGGACAATGAGGCCAGCGAGTGGTCGGAGAAATGGCGCAGCAGGTGCGGTATTGCATTTAATTTATTGCACTGTTGACAAAAAGAGAGCTGAGCCAGAAGGCAAAGTTCTCAATCTACCGGTCAGTTTTTGTTCCTACCCTCACTTATGGTCACGAAGGCTGGGTCATGCCCGAAAGAACGAGATCCAGGGTACAAGCGGATGAAATGGGTTTCCTCAGGAAGGTGGCTGGCGTCTTCCTTAGAGAAAGGGTGAGAAGCACATACCTCTGTAAGGGAACTCGGAGGAGAGAGTCGAAAAGAGCCAATTGACATGGTTCGGGCATTTGGTAAGGATGCCTCCTGGGCGCCTCCCTGGTGAGGTGTTCCAGGCACGTCCAGCTGGGAGGAGGCCTCAGGGAAGACCCAGGAATAGGTGGAGGTATATATCTCCAACCTGGCCAGGGAACCCCTCGGGAACCCCCCAGTCAGAGCTGGTTAATGTGGCTCAGGAAAGGGAAGTTTGGGGTCTCCTGCTGGAGCTGCTGCCCCCACGACCCGATACCGGATAAGCAGACAAAGATGGATGGCTAAACGTAAAATATTGCAGCTGACATGCTAAGCTAGCCAATTAACACATCCTCTTGCAACACCGTTAGCTCTTAATTAGCTTACACATTCAACAATTCTCCATAAAAACAACTAAAACCAGCAATAGTTTGCTGCAATAACTGTATAATTCTATACAACAAATTATAGCTGTACTGAAATGTCTTTTACAGCTAGCATGCAGCTCAAATAGAGCTGGCAAACCTAAATGAGACCAACATGCAGATCTTTAGCAGGTGTTTACCATGTTCACCTTAGTTTAGAGGTGTTAGCATGCTATCTTTTTCAAACTAAACAGAATGTACAGCTGAGGCTGATGGGAATGTCATTAGTTGTATAGGTATTCGTTCGTAAACCAAAGTATAGGACATTATAGGAAGTTAAACTGATGATGGCACTATATGAAAAGTAAATTTATTCTAAAACATGAATGTCTGCCTCATATGTCATGGTGATGCATCCAATAGTTGTTTAGATATATTTCAGTCGGGACCAAATTGGTGGATGGACATTGCCAACCAAACAGCAATGCCGCTAGGGGCTAAAAAGTGTGTTGCTTGTCCACCTTAATGTTGTGTTTGAACACCTTTGACAGGAAACATTAATTAGCTGAAATCAATATGGTCCCATTAATTATTGAGCCAGGAAGGAAATTCACAAACAAACCATTATCAATATGTAAAGCATGACTGAACACTACTATAACCATGTACTGTTTTGATATTATCACCCTGAGATTTAATTAGGAAAAGGGACTTAGAAAAATAAATAAATCCTCACAATTGTTTTATCGCTGCATTGCTGTGTATGGATATTTATTCAAAATGTGTTTGAGAATTATTTATTAGGATTGTACATTGTTTTCGACACATTTTACTTGCAGGGGACTGTCATTATGTTATGTAGTAGCAGAGGAAGAGTCTGCCAGTCATGGCAGGCAATATTTACAGTTATCATTGGCCGTGTTGTTGCCACTGCGGTGTTCACACTCCAAAAATAATATAATATAAAGTAAAGTTGAACAGGATTGAAGTAATAACAGCAGTGAACTGCCGGTGCTCCGGGTGCCCTTGACATGCATCAAACAGTTAACCAGGGTATCAACTGGGGGTCTTTGTTATCCAGCATTTCAGTGTGCACAGAATACATCACAGAGCTTTAAAAAAAAAAATGCTAACCTCTGATCCTGTAGAAGAAACAGACCGAGGATTTTCCTCAGAAAAGTTTCTCACAGTAACTCAGCACGCGCATTTCTCTCTCCACCTGTCTTTGAATGCAAGTTCACTTCATCTCACTCCCCCAGCGGTTCCTCTCACTGAATCTGCTTTTTAATTTAGTTCCTTTTTTTGTCATTATATGTTGATGGTTCATTACCATGATGGTTCTTTACCATGATGAGCTCTGTCAAATTCAATTTAAATGGCCACTCATTTAGAATGTTTTTCTCATTTGGTCATATTTATGATTTAATCCTACAATATTTTATCACTTTGTTCCAACAATCCTCCACTAAATGAGATGTTTTAATTACATTGACATTTAATAGTTTAGATTCTGTTCCCGGCTGGGTTTTAAATTTTGAATTGCACAATCTCAGGGAACATTGGGTTTATCCAGCCTGGTCTCAAAGAATTCTATGAAACGGTCGCGAACTGTTAACACCGCATTACGAGGTGGTGGCACGGAATGTGTGAAAATTCCGTGTGGACACCACAGAAAACAATGCCAATGGAAAATCAATGAGAAGATGACGTAGCCAACCTGGTCTCATAGGAATTTCGTGAAACGATCACAATTTAAACAGAGGTTTTCAGACCGAAACAGCAAAATAAATGTAATTGGTTCATCCAGGAAAATATCTTAAACTTGCTGATGAATGTCACAGAACAGATTACATGGAGCAGCTCTACAGTAGGTGCACAATACAGTCCATTTATACGAAGGGTTTTTAGTATAAAACAGACAAGGTCAAGTTTAGAGAAGCAACTGTCTTTGTCATTGAAGATATTAACAACCTTTCTTTTATAGTAATCCAGCAGAATCATAGCTGAATAAGCTTGTTTCTGCTATTGAAAGCTTGGTTCTTTAACTAGGGAGTCAGTAAATCTTTGAGATTAAACAGAGGCTAAACAAACTTTACATTTTGATCCTGAAATCCTTAAAGAATTTTATTGTTCTACCAATCTGTTCTAGTTTTACTAGTGTTGTTCACTGCTGAATTTTGAATGACCTATTGTTTTTAGGACATATCGTAAATATAAAACTGTAAACTCTCTTGCTTTTTGAAAACTGAACCTGTTACTGAGTTAACTTGGCAGGTCTCTATTAAAAACACATACACTCAGCTTGCAATTTTGTGGGACCTTTTAAACCAGACACGCAGCAGAACTCTGAGCTATTTTTCTTTTGAAATGGGTTCAACATTTGCTATAATCAGAAAATGTGCACTCTGGATGTCAGGAAGTCTCAGTGGGTAAACATTGGAGACAACTCAGTTTTAGTCCATTACTTTTCACAAAGCGGCTCTGGATGAAAACTCATTACTCATCATCAGGCTATTCATTGGGTCGTTTAAGTATGCATCCCTTGTTGATGTTGAATTGACCTTGTAATGTAACTTTCCATCCTCTGAGTTGATAGTTTATTGGCATTTTGGTGGAGTAAGTAGGTTGCACTGTTGAATTGCAGCCACATAATAGAGTTAGGGATTCAGTAACGCTGGTTCTGATCTTTTCTCGTCTGTCTGTAGAGTCTCTATCATTATTAAATAATCATTCGTCATTGATTTTTGTGCAGATATTGAGTGGGTCAAAATTAATGCGGCAGTCCATAAGACTGCATTCATCGTGGTTGTTCACTCATTTCATCGATTCATTATCAACTCAACCTGTAAACTCTCCAAGGTTATAAATTATGATATTGGCATGTGGCTGCTGCTTTTTTTCGCAGTGACTTACAGTAAGTGAACAGGCAGGGTTGATTTTAGGGACATGATTTTCCAAAGTAGTCAAACCTGCAACTTTACAAATGATCTCTAGACTCTTGGCCACGTGCCTGTTTCTATGATCTTTGTTCTGATAATTTTTTGCTTAACCCTCATATTGTCCTTGGGTCGGGAAGACAACACAAGGGTTAAACATATACTTCTCTTTTACAGTTTTCTCTGATATTTCTTTGTGTCTTTCAGACCTGATCCACTGCACCAATGAGCTGAATGTCAGCATCCCCCACCTGGCAGACACACTGCTGGAGCGCACAGCCAGCAACAGCTGGATAGTGGTTTTCAAAGCACTGATCACCACGCACCATCTCATGATGTACGGCAACGAGGTGAGCTGAGGACACCGATGAATTAAAGTCCAGAGACGGCAAAGATGGTTATTTTTTCAAATTCTTAGGATGACAAGAAAGAAGTTTGTCATCTTGACATAACAAAAGTAGTTTAGTTGAGCACCCCTGTAAGAGGGATGCCATTAGGTTACATGTTGGTACAGAGAAGTACTGTATTAGCTGCAGAGAGCAAGTGATGCCTCTGGCTGTATTAGCCCACAATGTCATTCAGTAAAACGTTCAGAAATATATACACCTGTGTGGACATAAAGTCCCTGCCACAAGCTTGTTTAAATGAGATTGCAAAATGTATAATGTGGCTTCAACAGAACAAGCTCTAAAATGTTCTCATAGCAGTGATTTCCAAAATGTGTTCATGAATATTGCTCTCCTAATCCTTGGTGTTTGTTTATTTCGGATAGATCAGTTTTGTAAAGTTTGAAGGTCAACTACAATAACCATCTATGCCTGGATTGCTTTGTCCAGTTACAGTGGTAAGCTGTAAAATATCAGCTTCAGGATGAGCACACTAGATTGGTATTAAAATGCAATGTCAATTTTCCATTAATCAGAACAGACAAACAACAATTTAGATAATCTATTAATTGTCGAGATAACAAATGCTGATAACGTAATTTTAGCTAAAGGGCAACACAAGATAGACAAACTATTAGCTACTATAATGAAGCATCAGAACCGTGCACACAGGAGGCAATGAAAGGATGAAACTAAGACATTTACTGTACAATCTAATGCTCTCTGCGCCTCTGCCTCCAGACACACAAAACATGAGAGAGAGACTGATTGCCAGTCGGCTAGCCTTCACTCCTTGATCTCTTCAGCAACTGACATTTTGCTCACTAGGTTGTAGCAATTTCTCTCCAACTCTTGCAGCGAGTTTCTTTGAAGCAGTATCTTTCACGTGTCCAACAAGGACCGAAGATGTATCCCGCTGACATTTCAATGGCCAGTGTGACAAACCACCCGACTCCCGCTTGCTAACAGGAGCAACAACCAAAACATCAAACATGTAAAACGATAAGCTTCTTACACTAGATAGAGTGATTACAGCGGGTACACTGACTGTCTCAAAGTATAAAAAATAAAGTTAACACATGTATCGACGATGATGCTTTGAGTTGACCTGATCAGAAAAAAACTGTGGGTTAAAGTCCATGAATCGGCACATTTACTTCCTTAAAGGGAAATTTCAGATTTTTGAAATGGGGTTGTATGAGGCACTTTTCCAAAGTCAGGTCATTGCATACAGTAGATGCCGGTCGGCTCGCCTCCAGTTTGGAGAAGCATGGGGCCAGCGACAAACACGTATTTTAGCCACCTAAAACAAATATACGCTATATTATATTATATAACAAGATCATCACTTGCCATCAGACAGCCCATTCCAACAGGGAACTGATTATCTATGCGTACACTTAAACTTACATTGATTTTTTCAACTTTACCTTGTATGCTTAACTATGGGCTATGATTTGCTGCAGCCTCCGTCCACAGCAGTATATTGCTTAGCTTCTGTGTTGGTACTTCTGGCTGCATCATCTTCTGCCGCCATCTACTGTAGGTAATACACTGACCATGCATAAGAATAAAGCACAATTTTAATGTAATGTGTTTCCTGTAAAAACAGGGAGGGGATCATTGTAAAAACTCAGCACTGACCTTTAAAAACAAGGGCAGCTTGAGTTTTGGAGGAAGCCAAAGTGTCCATTTCATGACTTTAAGACTATGAATTCAGCCGCTGTGAAATTATATGAAGCTGCAACTCCTGTCTACAAATAAACCCTCCGCTTTGTGTGACACATACACTGTTATTGTGAGTGGAAATGACTTGATATTGTCAGAGAACTGCATCAGATAACTCACTTACTCTTTCCTCTATCCTTTTTCCATCAGAGATTGATGCAGTACCTTGCCTCCAGAAACACGCTCTTTAACCTCAACAACTTTCTTGATAAGGCTGCACTACAAGGTGATTTAATGCTATTTGGCTTGTTTGTAAAGTCAGCAGTGCTGTACATCTAACAAAATGACTTTATGTTACATTCTCCCTGGCTCTGAAACACTATCAATAGACCCATTTCAGAACCTGTTTTCAAGGGGGGCTATAGTGTAGGATTAAAATGCTACAAATAGATTTGCCTTTTGTTTGAAAACAGAAGCTGCTAAATGTTAATGGAAATGGAAACACATGCTTGATAACTTTGAATAACTAACTGAATATTATCCCAAAGTAAATAAAGGTAAAACGGCCAGTTTGAGAAAATCCGATTGCTCATAGACAAGTTAGTCCATTTCATATGAGAAGGATTATGGCTTCTTAACCTGGTTTGAAAAGGCGAAGGTGATCAGTCTCTAACTACAGCGCTTCCTCTGTTTCTCCATAGGGTATAACATGTCAACTTTCATCAGACGCTACAGCCGCTACCTGAATGAAAAAGCCATGTCTTACAGACTAGCAGCAGTGGACTTCACCAAGATGAAGAGAGGGTAACAAACTCAACACACACTACTGACACACACATATATGGAGGGGCATTATGGGTCTTTTTAACCAGGAAGGATGTGAATGTTGTATTACACTTTATAGCAGACTGGCGGTGGCACCAGATGTTTTATTTGTATGCTTTACTTTAACTGTATAGCAAATTGATGTTGTAACTTTTGCTGAACAGCGTCCACTGTGGCCACAAATGAGAATTATGAGATTATGGTAAATAAACAACCTATAAAGTTCGTTAACAAATATTTTAACCTAATTTAGCCAACATGCATACATACATACAGAAAAGCTATAGTGTACTGAGCTTAACAACGGTGAATTTTGTTGTTTATAAATTCAACTTTTTCAGTTGTAGGAGGAAGAATGTGATATGTTATATTTTATTAATTTTACTAAGATTAACACAGTCTCACTTTAAAAAGTGTTTCAATTTAATATTTTGTGTTTAGTTTTTTTCTGGAAATCCACACAAAGAGCACATATCTATGGGACCTCTTACACACATACAGACTTTAGCCTACATGCCTGATAAGTTCTGTGTGTGTTGCATGCGTGTTTGTGTGCATGTATTCTTGTCTGTCACCAGGGCCGAAGGTGTAATGCGCACCATGAACACAGAGAAGCTGATTAAGACTCTGCCCATCATTCAGAACCAGCTGGATGCTTTGCTGGATTTCCAGGTAAACATCTAACTTAAAGACCCAAGACTTGCATGTAAATTAGTACAATATCTCAAACCAATCTCTGTTTCTTTCTTCTCTCCAGCCTAACTCCAACGAGCTGACCAATGGAGTGATCAACACAGCTTTCATGTTGCTGTTTAAAGACTCCATACGGCTGTTCGCTGCTTACAATGAAGGGGTCATTAACATGCTGGGTAAACCATACATACGATACAACATATACAGTTGCATTGATGCAGTAATCTGCTTCTGATGTTGCGATCACAAGACCGTGACTCCACTCAATCCTTCTTAAAGGGGAAATCAATTTTTCCCCCAACTGTCTCTAAAAATCCAATTAAAGATTGCCTTCTTTTCTTTCATTAATTATTAAGCCAGTGAGGAGTCAAGGACTGAGAACAGACCATCAGAGTCTTTAGTGAGGTGTTCATTAAATGATCTATTACTTAATTGACCTGATCTGAGGTGCTTCAACTATGGTTATATAGTAACTGGAACTCTATGTGGAATTTATTTCAGCCTGCACAGACATCAAAATATTTTAAGCAGTTTATTTTTAACAAAAATAATCCTTTTTAAGTATTTGGCTATGATGAACATGCACCTTTCCCTCATATGTGAACAAATAGGGATCTTGCTGATTGATGCTGATTGTGGTCTTCTGATACACAGAGAAATACTTTGACATGAAGAAGAACCAGTGCAAAGAAGCTTTGGAGATCTACAAGACTTTCCTCAACAGGATGACCAAACTGTCAGAGTTTCTCAAAGTGGCAGAGGTAATGTTTGTTTGTCTTGCTGCTCCTCCATGGAGGAAACAAAGAGTTAAACGCCACGGGAGAGGGCGAGAGTATCTGTCTGGGGCGAATCTCGAACCTTTCCTATAAACACATCTCCATGTGCTTTCATATTGTCTCCTGTTTCTCAAAAGAGTTTAACCTGCAGAGAAAATCCACTTAAAGCGGTTGAGACTCGCTCCAGACTTCTGTTTCCCGTAGGATCTGATTTACGGTCCAACCTCTAAACTGACCGTAGATCAGTGTCCAGGGTCTCTCCTTAATCTTCCAAGTCTTTTTTTGCCTCTAGATTTTCCTCCTGTTTCTGTCCTTCTCTTGCCCTGACCTGAGGAGGGGGTTACTCCATGACAAGTGATTAATGGCTGAGACTTAGGCTATCAAAGAGCCACTCATGTAGAGCTTCCAGTTGAGGGACCCCTCGCGTGCTGCCTGTTCACATGCCTGCACTGCATGCCCAAGCAAGCTCTTTTTCTATCACTATCTCTGTCTTCCTCTTATTTTATTTCCTCCCTTCTCTTAAAAAAATCTTTATAATGGCTGTTATCCAAACAGTTGCAGTCCTTGCAAGGCTTCACAGTGAATACAAAAAGTTGAATCCTGCGTAGCATTATCCCGTGCGCTATCTTAAAAGGCTTTCTCTCTGCTTGGTTTCGTTCCCATGTGGAAGAAGGTTTGGGGTGTAGCCGCTCAATCCAAAGAAAAAAAACAAAACCAGACTAACGTTGACTTTAAGGACCCATTCATTTTACCTGTCTAACAAAATGTGTGTTTGTCTGTTTGTGTCATCTGTGTCCCCCCTTCTCTTTCTGTTCAAAGTCAACATTAGTTGAGTGTGTTCCTTTTGGATGTTTCTTACCTCACAGTGACCTGTTGTCTGCCCTCTCTGCCCTGCCTGTTCAATCAGTCGGTGTGCTCAGCATTCATTTCAAACCAGTCTCCAGCTCCAGATCTCAGTGTGTGCGTGTATTTATAAGTGTGTGTACATATACTGTGTATATATAGGTGTTTGTATGTGTGTGCATGCGTCCTCCTCCTCTGTTGTCTTTTTATTTGTTTTCTTTCCAGCCACTGCATGAAGTAATGAATGCTTGGGTTTGATTCTTCTTTCTCCCTCCTCCTCCTCCTCCTCCTCCTCTTCCTCCTTCACACGCCTCTTCCCTTTTTTACTCTGTTGGGTTTTTTGGTTTATTCCTTGTTTGTTATTACATTTGGTTTATTTTTTTATTTTGCCTCCCTCCTCCCTCCCCAACCCCTCCCTCCTTTTTTGTGACAGCGAGTTGGGATAGATCAGGGCGACAGCCCCGATCTCACACAGGTCAGTCTACATCTCATCTCAATCAGTCAATCAACCAGTCAGTCAACCAGTATTTAAATCCGTCAAGTCAATCCCATAATGCTTCATTCTAAACGCTCCCGTTCCCTACTCACCCTACAGACCGGCCCACACTGCAGCTGCCCTGTCCTCCTTTTTTTCTTCACTCTCCTTAACTCCTTCACTTTTTCTCCTTTTCTAGATATATATATATAGAGAGAGGAAACAATAAAGGAAGACCTGCAAATAGCCTTAAAGCACATTTGTTTTCACAATTTGTAAGCATTAGCACAGGAATTTCATTTTTTCTTATCTGAATTATTGCAGGACAAATTTTACTTTAAAGGTAAGATTTTGAAAGCAGCAGTTATGCAGCTGAATATGAAAAGTTTTTAGCCTCTTGTTTTGTGTATATTTCTATTTTAGATGACCGAGGCTTATTATCTGTTTTTCTGGCATTCAACCAGTGTAAATATCAAGGCGTGTCTCTTCATTCAAAGGCTTATCATATAAATAAGTCAGCACAGCTTTATGAAATAGGTTTTTGCCAACATAAGCAGTGTTCAAATCATTTCCCTGAAAAGATGATGTCCCTTTGCATTAGCTGTGGGGAGAGCAGCGAATGGTTTTTATTAAATAGGTCTCTGCAAATATGACTTGGATAGGTGTACATAATGCCATCATAAGCACTGCAAATCATGCTAAAGGCCCCAAATGCAAAGTGTCCTTTTCAGTGGAACCATAATTGGATGTTTATGATGTGACAAATCAGATACCAAACTGAAAAGGGCTGACTTTTTTTAATTAATGTCGTGTTTGTTGTGCTTATGAAGACCCTATATGCTCTTATTCAACAATGCCTTTATTGAGCTCTAGATATGTGTCTGTTTTACTTTTAAACTTTTAGCATATTCTAGATTTCTCTGAAGAAGGATATCCAGAATTCGCATTTTACTCTCTTTCCCCCTTAAATTAAGTATATGAGAAATCTTTTCTTTGCTTGTTGTGTTTGTGTTGTGTTTTCTGGTGCTGAAATGTATGGCTCTAGATGAAAACCATGGTATCACATAGTGGTCAAAATGAACCCATCAATCCTTTTTTTTTTTTTTACAATAAAGAGTGCTGGCCAACTGCTCAATGTGTATACCTGGTTTTTCACCAGACCTTGACATTTCACTGAGTTAACTTCCTTGGTTTCCAGTGGGATAAAATGTTGGTACTTAGCTTCAAGTGCCACCTAAATTCCAAACAAAATCATATGAATAATACTTTATTTGACTTTTAACCTGACGGGGAATCCACCAGTTAACTCTTAATTTTTGGAATGTGATTTTCTTTACACGTATGTGTGTGTGAAGTGTGTGTGTGTTTATGAGAGCGTTTGTGCACTGCTGACCTCTGCATGGGCTCGTTAGACGATCCAGACGTGTTTGTTGTGTTTCTGCTCTGGAGCCCTGCAGTGACGATGCTCTGCTCTGCCTTGACCTGTGGACTCGCTTGCATGATCCAAGGCCGATGTGTGCATGCTGGTCAACCAAACCTGATGAAACCAAATGCAAAAAAAGAATAAAGAGCTGTAGTAGAGTAGATAATACATCTGAGGGTAATGTCTTAATTTTGCTGCTGCTTTGTGTGTGTGTGTGTGTGTGTGTGTGTGTGTGTGTGTGTGTGTGTGTGTGTGTGTGTGTGTGAGTGAGATAAAATGAGGAGGATTGTAGATGGGAGTGAGAGAAAGCAGTGTCCCATTTGGTCCACTTGGCTATGGTTTTAACACTACTCCACCAACTCCCCCCCCATTCACCCCCTCCTCAGGCTCCCAGCTCTCTCTTGGAGGCTCTGGAGCAGCATCTAGCCTCTCTGGAGGGCAGGAAGCTCAAGGACCTCTCCGCCGCCAGCAGGTACGATCACATCAGCTACACCACCCACTTACAGTGATACTACTATTACTAATGTGCTGTTCCTGCTACAACAATTACTGCTACAAGTTCTGCCATTAGAACTAATAGTACTACTTTTATAAAAAAAAAAAAACTCTGAACAAGGGCCTGTTCAGACCTGGTTTTAACTTCTGTCCTGAGTGATCGGACAGCTGTTTTCAAATGGCATTATAATGTGTCTCCAAATGCGTCCTGAGTGACCGCTTGTGATTAGATCTCACTACCCGGCTCTATATGCAAATACATCAATTCCAATTGGATATAGGCTGGTGGTGTGTGTTTTATTGGTACTTTTTACATAGAGAGTCTCTAGCCACGTTAGCAGTACTGTGATGCTATATTTAGACACAGTGGTTCTTTGAGCTAAATACTAATTTCAACATGATTAGGTGCTCACAGTGAAAATAAGGTGGATGTTTTGCAGGTAATGTTAATCAGTTTAGTGTTACCATTTGCACACATTTTCTATATTTGCTATTTAACACTAAAAAGAGTACAGCTGATTAGTTTTGTGGAGTTTTATACTCAGGAATTAGACAAATAAAAAATCGGACTTGTTGATGGCACTAGATGAAAAATCATTTCATCGTGAAGGGAATATGTATATCTGTACTTTCTGTAAATTTCACTCAATACATTTTACCCAACATGTCATGGACACATTCATTGAAAAAAAGTAAAGTTAAAGGTGCTCTAAGTGAATTTAGGTGATGGCACTTATTGTTGACGTAAAAAGTATTTTCAAACATAATAAGACTAGCTCACCCCTCCCATCTCCTCCTCATTCTGTACCCTCTCCCTCCCCTCCGTGCTTCCTCGCACTAACCCCCCACCCCCCACCCCCAAATCTTTCTTGCTGGTTATTGGCTGTAACGCTGGAAGACTGTTTGTTATGTTTGTTGGTGCAGGTGGGCACAGTTTGTTTTTGTTGCAGTTTGTGAAGATTGGGCTGTCTACAGAGACATTGTGCTCAGGGGACAGGCAGCTAGCGGATAGTGAAGAGATGTTTGCTGGATGCGACAAAAAATGTAGGACATCACTTAGAACACCTTTAAAGTAGGTCAGTTAAAATGTGGTCTGAGTAAACACTACTGCATAAAGGGGGGGGGGGGGGGGGGGGGGGGGAGTATTATGTGATGACATGAGATACTTCTGTTAAATTAAATAATGCCTTCAGGCTACAAAATAAATTGCATTAAATGTGAATGTATGCACTAGTGAAGTGGAACAGCATCCAGCAACAAGACCCATAATGTCCAAACCAACCAGTAAGTTCATTTTCCTTTTCTCAAATTGACACAACCATATTACCAGGGCACTCTTTTCCAATACAGACACTAAGTGCATTGAACAAATCAACGACTGGATGTGCCGGAGCCTTTAATCAATCAATTAAACAAAGACAGAACTGAGGTAGTCAGCACTCTGCTTCAATCGGCAATGTTAAAAACAACAGACAAAGCCACAAATCTTGATGTAGTCATGGACACAGACCTGAATTTTAACAGCCACATTAAGACAATTACAAAGTCAGCCTACTGTCACATTATTAATATATCAAAGGGGTAAAGGGTTTATGTCACAGCATGATTTCGAAAAAAACTTCTAAAAAGTCCAAATGATTAAAAGAAGATTAAAAGTCTTCAGGACTGTAGACTTGACAACTGTAATGTTGCCTGAACTGTTGGGTCCTCGTACATTCTGGAGTGTGGTCTAGACCTACTCTATCTGTAAAGTGTCTCGAGATAACTCTTGTTATGAATTTATACTATAAATAAAGTTGAATTGAAATTGAATTGAATTGACCTGTCCCCCTAAAAAAAAATTAGACAGCTGCAGGTAATTCAGAACGTTGCAGCTCGAGTCCTCACTAATACCAACAAAGCGGATCACTCCAGTTCTGTGCTTTCTGTCCCCTGAGTCAGAACTAAACATAGAGAAGCGGCGTTCATTTATGCACCACATATCTGGAACAAACGCCCAGAAAACTGCTGGACCGCTGCAACTCTTAGTTCTTTTAAATTAAGGCTGAAGACTTTTCTGTTTGATACTGCCTTTTATTAAATCAAGTTCATTCATTTTTGACACTGCACTGTAACGTTTATTTTTCTATTCTATACTATACCTTTCATATTCTATTTTAGCCTGTTTCACTTTTCTTTTGAATCAACATTATTAATTGTTTTTAATTGCTCTTCAATGTTTTATGTAAAGCACTTTCAATTGCCTTGTTTCTAAAATGGGCTATATATATCTATATAAAGTTGCATGGTCTCCTTTAGAAGGCACTTTGCAGCCTGTGCATATAACTGATAATCAATTACTGATAACCAAATAAATAGACAAGCTTGAATGAAATGTGCAAATGCTTCCTCACTGTAACCTTATTGGAATTAACCACAAAAGAGGGCACAACTTAGACAATTAAACAAAAATGACCCACAATAAATAAAAGGTCTAAGCAAACTACGGAGGGTGCAAAAAGCATTATTAAGCTATATGAATAGCTATTAAAATATTTTAAATGCTGCACATACTACTACTGCTTAAAAACTTTTTCTCCATGCTAGAGGCATGGCATTACTTTGAGGATGGCAATGTCAGTCGGCCAGTCCACCATTCTGAAATAACTCAAGAATTATGGTTGGACTGCTATGATATTTGGTGCAAACAGCCGTGGTACCCAAAGGAAGAATCCTGATGACTTTTGTTATTTTCAGACCTTTCATCTAGTGAATCATCTAGTCCAAAAAAATCTTATCCACCACTTTTGTGTGTCTAACCGTTTGGTTTTCTTTAAAATGAGCATTACAGATTGACAGAGCTGCAATATTCTTAGTCTTGTTAAAATAAAGTTAAGATTACAAAGCACTATAAGTGCAACTCAATAGAAACAGACATACAAAAAAATATAGCAGCCAGCTTTGCAAAGATATGTTTGTGTGTCTCACCTTAAGATCCAGCACCTTGTCCAGTGCAGTGTCCTCTCTCTCCAGCACTGGGATCTCTCTCAGCCGTATGGACGACAAGACAGAAGACAACAGACTGCAGCAACACAAGGCGAGACATTTGCAAGACATATTTAAACTTTTAGATACACATACAGGCAGGTTTAGACAGCTGATACGACATACCAACAATACTCTACTGAATGAACCACAACATGATCATTGCAGGTGCACAGTTTTTGCTTGTGGGTCGTAAAAACACACAGAAATCACAGAAGCACAAAAATAAACACTTATAATGGCTACACCTTTTTCTAGAGGAGGTCAACACTATTCATGTGGGCTGCAGGGATATTTACAAATCATTTAAACATTATAACATACTGTTGATGCTTCCCATTGCAGGAGGACGGTCATAAAGTGATTGACATTCAGACACCCAATGTGTCGCCCAGCACCCAGTCAGTGGGAAGTGCCAACAGCAGCGGAGGGGCTACAGATCTCTTCTCCAACTCACCAATCGTACCCGTCAGCAACCAGTGAGTCTAACATCTTCAGTGTCAAAAATGCTGCAAAGGGAAAGTCTTCTTTATGGTGCCAAGACTCCAACAAGAAGCATTTTTACCTGACTGGCATAAGAAATCAGAGTTTTTAAATGGTCTTTTCTGGTTACATAAAAATTAAAGGAGAAACAAAACTTCACTCTGCTCTCCATTTTTCTTCCTGCAGTGTGCCAAACCTGACAAGTGAGCTGTTCACCCTGCAGCCTAATTTCACCCCCATCCAGACCACACACACTGTGCCCAACAATAACAATGCCTGGGGAGGTAGGACTGCACACAGTCACACGCATAATCACGCAAAAAATACAGCGAAGCATGCAAATGAGCCTACACACTGCTCAGAGCTGGATACGCTGTTACACTGAGGTCAGGTTGCTTCACGCTCTTAACTCATTTCCCTTCTTTTCTCTTTTCTTGTTACCATGGTGACCATTATGTCAGGTGACCTGTTAAAACCAGCCCCACCTGCTCAAATTCACAGCCCTGGATTAGCATTGCACTCTGGGAAAATGCTGCCCAATGATTTGGACTCTTCATTAGCCAACCTCGTTGGTAGTGAGTATACAGAATCTCTCACCAAATATTCATGTAATCACTTCCGTATTTCCTGTTTTTCTGCTCTGGTTGTGGTGCTTCCTTTCAGCTGATGTTATTATTTTTTCCTTTTCTCAGACCTGCAGTTTGGGGGGACACCAGCTAAAAAGTGAGTGGGTTTTCCTGAAATCTAAGACTAAGCCACAAGCAAATGACAGTCATAACTCTTTTATGCGTCATATTTTTTCTTTCGGATTCTGCATAATCTTTGCACCTAAAAAATGCTCTGTGTGTATGTGTGTCTGTGTGTGTTCCTCAGGCCAGAGCTCCAGTGGAGTCAGCTGGTAGAGAAGAAGCCAACAGGAGGAGGCGGCTGGCAGTCAAAGACCATGTGCACCAGCACCAACTGGGCTCACACCACCCATCCCATGGCACCTGCACCCATGCCCTGCCATCAGATGGTAATTTAAAAGTTTAATTTGTGTTGTTGTCAAGTTCTGTACAGATTTTCTTTTTTGCTGCATCGTCACATATGGCACCGAGATTGATTGACAGCTCACTTATTTTCCTGTCAGTTATTAGAAGGACAATATGAACACCAATATCAGTGAGTGTGCTCCAAAACCTGACTAGCACAGTGCCACATTGGGCATTTTGGGGGTGACTTTCACTCATCAAATGCACGTATATCACACTGCTTGTTGTGGTGGAATCCAAATGGAATGCCACTTCAGTGTCTCTGCCAACACTTAAAAGCCGTGAAACATTAACTTAAAAAATATAATATCTTCAGTTTATTATTACATAAAACAGGGAAAAGCAGAATAGTCTCAGATTGGAGCTCTAATCTCATGATTTCCAAAGTAAAGAAAAACTTCAGCAGGCGCTTTACTGAAATGTGCTGTGAGGAGAAAAAAAAATCGCCTACTACGTGATAGTGTAAACTAAAAAAAATCAGCATGTTTTCTGCAAGTTACCAAATAACTATAGAAAATAAAAATACACCCTACGTTATAGAGGGTCAACTTTGGAAATGTAGCCTTTTTGTAAGGGAAGCACTATTGCACTGCTCTAGCAGAAATCTTTTTAGAAAGTATTGTATTGTGTATTAATTTGGGGCCATCCATCATTCAGTCTCTGAAGTCAGTTTCCTAATGGTCTGATATCTCATTCTGGAATGAAACTCATTAAATGTACCTGTTGGCCAAATGTAACTTTCTGCTGCATTCAGGACTTTTTGGAGGAGTTCCCAAATGTGTGTCTGTCCTTTGTGCTCAACTCTAATTATCCACAAGTCTCTTCCATTCAATCTGGTTTCATCTTTTAATTTTCGTCTGATTGACCTCTCGACTCAAACTGCTCATTTATTCAGCAAATGGCTCGGAAAGCAGGTGGCACGACATGAATAGAAAGTAGAAGTGATTTTAACATGAGGAATGAGCAATGGTCTGGTTTAACTGCTCTGCTCATTTAGAGAAAACGCCTGAGCATGGCCTTTATTGTTGTACCTCTCTTTTTCTGAAACTCTACAGAATGGGATGATCTATACTGGCTATGTAAGTACCTTTCTATACTTCACCTCGTCCTCTCTCATCTTTTTACACCTGATTTCATCCTGACATCCTGTAAAAACCTTTCTGCTTTGCTTTTTTAAAATCTATACTTGTGGCACTTTTATTATTAGGGGCTTGTATTGTTGGTGATACATAAATTATCAGAGGAAAAGGAATTGTTTTTGGTTATTGTGCTGCCTTGGCATTGTTGTTTCATCCGTTGTGATTTTTACAGGCTACCAATCTGCTACCTAAATTCTACTTTGTTAAATGCTCATGCTCATTTGCTCATGATTAGGTGTCTTGCTATTTGCAAAGAAATAGAAAGTTAAAGAAAGTCAAGACATTTCTGTCTTTGTTTGGTTGGAAATCTTCGACAGGTTATACATGAAACTGATAGCATCAGGATTTTGTTTGTAATCAGGATTAATACTACCTCAGCCAGAAAGTTTTTTGTATTGTGTTCCTCTCTCTTTTTTATGCAGGCTCCCGGACCAGTGGCTTTTCCTATGACGACTCCCCAAGTGCCTATGTATGGAATGGTAAAGAATCGTTTTAATCTCAGCCATACATTAATACTCAGCTGGCATTATTGTAGTTCAAACTGGCATTATTGTAGTTATATGGTGTTAGTTATTTTTTTAATCCTTTTTTGAAGTTCAGACATGTAAAAAGTAACATTTGCTTTTTTTGATTGGAACAAGACTTCATGTTATTCTAACAAACCAAAAGATGGTGTCACAATTGTAGCCTTGTAAATTCTAAATATGTCTAAAAAAAATATAATAAAAAAGGGGCGTTATGTTAACACAATCCATCCCCTAAATCCCGGGAACACAGGCTTTCTTGCAGGATATCAACATATTTAGACCAAAAATGAACTTGAATGTCAACACACACACCACACACCTACCTTAACACCCCCCCTTCTCCCCTACCCTGTCTTCTCCGGAAACTCCTCCCCCGACGGGATACAACCTTTCTCGTAGATTATCGATTGACTAAAAATTTAAGATAAAAAAAAAAAATGTACATGCACACACAAACACTTTTTCTCTTATAACACCCAAGGAAGCACCAATTGAGACCATCACCAGAATGACCCCGGGTCTACTAGGTATGCTGTGGAACATGTCCAAAACATATAGACAGCATTTGAGCTGTTCATACCGCCGTCTGTTGACAAGATCTGGCTCGAGACGACAAACATGGAAGGGTGAACGGTGTTTGCTTGATAGAGATCAAGAAAACACACCTGGATGCATACATGGGGCTGTTGCTTCCTGCTTGGGTCTACAGATCCTGGAATGAGGCTACATGTATGTCAAGTGTTCCACCCATTAGTCCTAAACGTCCCTAATGTGAGCTAGCTGTCAATTATACGGCAAGCAACTCTTGTCTCCCGTTTGTGAAAGCCGATAACTCTTGAAACAGAGAATAACCCATAAAGGTAACATGGGGTAGCATGAAATATCCTCTGACCTGAGTCAGCATCCCATAAACTGTAGCCTCATTCCACAATCTGTACACCCCAGCAAGAAGCAACAGCCCCATGTCAGCATACGTTGTTTTTTTTGTCAATCTCCATCCAGCCAACACCCTTCAATGTTGGAATACTGTTCTCAGTTGGTGCACTGGCTTGGGTGTGTTAAGGGATGGGCGACCATTAAATGTCAGTTATTCTTAATCCGAAGACTTCTTTGACACAGCATCTGTGTGTCACGTGGATGCTCCTCTTCATTAGATGTCCATTCTTGTTCAAAGACTTGCATTTTCTTAACCTAAATCTATGCGGGTCAATTTTGACCCGTAACACCCCAGATGTCACTATAGGTAATAATACAACCTACAAGCAAATAATTTTGGAGGTGTTTTCTGATATTAGTCTATTATAGTCAGATAACATAATTACCCATTGTCTTCATTATTGGAAATAGAATGAGTTAATTTAAACATTTTTAAAGTTAAAACGAATGGAATATTTTGATGAAAAGGTCCAACAACATTGCATTTAAAACAGTGTTTACATGCAAATGAATACTTCATATGTTAGCTATGAGATGAAAAACAATACTGGATGATAATCATTGTTTTATGAGTATTTTGGGCTGAGTTACATCACGTGCCAAATTTGACCCGCAAACACAAAAAATGTGTGCCGCTTTCTAACACATTACAAAGGTTAAATCTGAAATATATTTTTTCTCTCTATCCTTATTATCCTGTCTATTCCTTACCTATTGCCTTTCCTTCTTCGACCAGCTACCGCCTCAGATGAGTCATCAGATGGGGGGCGTTCCCATGATGCCCCCGCAGCCTGTCATGTACAACCAGCCTGTCCTGAGACCCACCAATCCCTTTGGACCCATCCCTGGGACACAGGTAACACACACACACACACACACACATTAATGCATATGCCAAACATATGCCATTTGCTGAGTTACAAGATAAGATTGACACCACTCATTTGAGTGTTTTAAAACTCTCAGCAGGAAAGCAGATTCCAGATAACCAAATTGCTGAACTATTTCTGTAAAAATGTGCTTCTTTATTACTGCTTTTAGATTTGCTTTTGGTGATGTGTTTAGTTGTGTATATTTTATACTTTGTACCACACATACATGACAAATTAAAGCCAGAGTTTAGGGCCGACATCTCTATAAACCGATATCCGCACATGAATGCTGATTTAAAAAAAAAAAAAAAGCTATAAAAAGCAAAATCGTTGTAAGAGCATTGCAGGTGGGTTCCGGTTGCATTTTGGACAATGCGTTCCGCCTGTTTTTCTGTCTTAACAAAGACCAGAACGCTTGTGATACATTGCGAACAATATGTACCATTGCCTACACATTCTACATTCATATGCAGATATCTGTTTATAGAGCTTATGGAGCTATAGCCAATGATCTGAGGGTTGTTGAACACTTTTTTGGGAAGTGTAGAAAATACTTAGCTGAAGCAGAAGTAGGAAAGGCACAGAAAAAAATCCTAAATTGATATATAATTATAACCGCATAAGCACAACCAAGGGTAGGAATCTCACTTTAACTGTATGAATGCTTCATGTCTGCACGTTTTCTGGAATAATTGACACACTGATTCATAGCTCTTCTTAACGACTGATAAGTAACATTCAAGCTGTGGACCCTTTTGAGAATCAGAATGAATCATGTTGTCAGATAACTCACCAGTAAGTGTGAAGATAGTTTTTCACAGCGAGTAATCAGCAGTTGGTACGGCCACAAGACTCTCAGGAGAACAAATAAGTACATTTTGACCAATTATTCAAAACATAACAGAGTAATATAATTACTGCATTACCTGTGCCCCTGAGAAGCTGTTTTCTTGGCACTGCGGCAAATAATGTGCTTGTCAGTAGATGCCTGACCACTCGAGGTGTTTTGTTGAACTAAATTACTCTCCATTCTCCCCCCATCCTCTGTAGATGCACTTCATGTAGGCATGATGTTGTAACCATGGCAGCAAAGCCGGAGGAAAGAGAGAGATAGAGTCGAAGAAAACAAATCCAGAACCAAATCCAGTGCCGGAGGAAGAAAGAGGAGGACAGAGAGGAAAAGGGAGGGGAGAGGAAGGAAAGAGGACGGATAAAAGATGAAATGCTGATGTCTGTTTCCATGTCGTCTCACCCTCTGATCTCCTCTCCTCTCTCCGTGTGGCTACTGGGCTCTCTGTCTTTGAATGGGGCACCAGTGGCTCTGCATCAATCCCACTCATCATCCTCTGTCTGATTTGCCAATGCAAACGGCGATTATAACCTGTGATGACAGCTCGATGGAAGTGCAGAAGCTCTACTGCCACTTCCTAACCTCCTCATCCCGATCATTTCCTGTATAAAAAACAAATCAAACCCACTTCAAACTCAGACACACGTCTCCTTCTCTGATTGGATTGTTTGCTGGCACTTTACTCAATGTGAACTTTGCCAAGGGTGTGTGTCTGTTTAGGTGATTTTAGGGTCTTGTTCAGATTGGTTCCCGGTTGCGTGTCATCCACCACCTGATGTCAGATGTAATCAATTTGAATGTGTGTGTGTGTGTGTGTGTGTGTGTGTATATATGTGTGTGTGTGTGTGTGTGTGTTTCTACATTTCAATGTGTTGCATCATCATTACCGTTTGAGTCTTTTTATGAGCTCTATTTGTTCTTACTTGCCAACTTCTTATCATAAATTCGGCGTGGAACAATAATTTGTGGGCGCGCTTGTGTGTGTGAATGGGCGTGGCTGTGTAGTGTGTGCACTGTATGTGTTTCTTTTTTGGTAGGCTACCTGATGTCATTACTCTATTGCCAGGTACCAATGTGTTACTGCACTGGAACTAACTAATGAAAGCACTGAGCCAGACCCAGGCTTCGCATTTGGATGTAAACAAACCTCTTACACTAATGTTGCTACTTGGGGTCATGCTATACACTCTGTGTATTTTCTTCTTTTTTTCTCTACAGCTGTGCAATATCATGTAATCTCGTTACTGTCTTTTTCACCCATCTGTAGGCTGTTTAGAAAGCTGTTTTCTTGCTCTATTGTTGTCTGTCCACATCAGGTTTTTGTACAGATGCTGTTTTATTTTGTTATCTAACCTTTTCTGTTACACCCATACTGCTCTAATAGTGAAAAATGCACTCAGAGCCAGATAGAGAGGTGACTTGATGTTAGTAAAGAGGTGACTCTCAGTCTTGCCAAGCAGAAATGGTCTAGCTCCCAAGTGTATGATTTCCTCCCTGTCCTGAGCATTCGTCCTGTTCAAAATGATTCTCCTATGAAGTAATTTACACTCCAGAATAACTGGATAATTATCTCAGCAGATGTTTCACCTCCACTTGGAGCAATTAAAGACACTGCTACCGCGGAGAGGGGTTTGCTAATGTAGTGGTAACGTTTATGGACATGACAGCTAAAGGTCAGTCGGAGGAGTCAAATGAGGACCAGATCGTGTTAAAGCGACTGAGGGTAATGTCTGTCGACCAAGACCCTAGCAATGCCTGCTGTGACGACATACAGATTAATTCAGACAGCCAGAGCCGGTAGGCTTTAATGAGACGTTAAATGTCAATGTGGCTTTTTCTGCCAAATCCAAGGTCAAGTTAGACCCACAGACAGACAATATACGTATATATAGCACAAACTTTCAAAGAGAGGACAACGCTCTGCTGCACAAAAACCTAAAATCATTGCTGGGATGTACAGTTGAAAGGGGCAATAATCAATTGGGAATGAAGTTGTTTTCTATTGATTGTGTCTGTTCTATGTACATGTACTGTATGTGTGTTTGTGTGTACATGCCTTCCCACAGAGATAAACAGGGTGTTCCTTGGGTTAGAGATGAAAGGTCTCAAGTGAGCTGGTACCGTACACTAACTTAGCAGTTAGTGTTATTGTGACTGTGTTTCAGTCTGTACAACCCGACATCAAATTAAGGTGGTTCCAAGGATCACACTGCTGAAAGACGCAGAAAAAAAAATCCCCAAATTCATTGGATCTGGAATCTCAAAGTGAAGCCGGGGCTTCACACGCTTGTGATTCCAAACAAAATCGTCAGAGAATTGTATCTGCTGGCTACGCAATAACCAATCTCCCTGCAGCTATGACTCGACTACCAGCAGAGAGACTTCAGTGTTAGAAACCGTTACCACGCAGGTAGATATTCTCTGAGGTTTCTCATAAAAAAAGGCCAGCTGACATTTGCATATCTCCTTTGGAAAATTGTTGTTTCCCTCTCCTCCATTACTCCTTGTCCCAGTGGTTTGTCTTTCTCTGTCAGCTGAATGCTCTTTTCATTGTGCACTTCACTCCCAAGACGCAGCTTGATCCATCCTGGGCCAACCTGACTGTTACTGTGTCCTCTGTATATAGGTAATGCCGTTCATGTGTTTTTAGACGTTCTCTCTGTAAAGTGATCGAAGCCCCATTGGATGACGTACTGTACGTGGGACAATTTATTGCTATATCTGTGTTTGAATGGTTGTATTTTGAAGGTGTCATATTCCAGGGATGGGTGGGTGGGTTTGATGTTTGTGTCCATCTTGAGGAGGAAGGGGTTGGGGTGTGTGGGGGGAGGGGGAGGGGGGGTCAAGGGTAAACTATCACAACTGGTCTATACCAAGAGTGTCTTCATCGAGGAAGTGGACAGGACAGGGTCTGTCCTCTTCGCAACAGGAACATTTTTTTGCACCAAAGTCATCATCAAAGCGCAGCTTCTTCTTATTCAAGGTCACTACGGATGGATGATATCAGAACTGTTCTTTTGTTTTTAGAGACAAAGAAACTGTCTTCTTTTGCATGATTAAGTGTCGTCTTTTTATTGGCTTGTGTGCCCGGTAAAAGCATGACCATTGTGTGAACTCTCACTTACCGGTGTGTTTGGAAAACGTTAAGGAAATTTCTCCATGAGATTTTTTACTTACCTCTTGACATTAACGTTCATTGACATTCATTATCAACTGTTTTACAATGTAGGGTCTGGAACCGTTTGAAGGCTGCCTCGCATGCAGAAATGCAACTTGCAAGTAACCCATCAAACTTCAAACCCAGTTACCATAACTGCATCTTTGTAAAACACCATGGATGTCAATGCCAGTTATCACCTAGCTAGCTAGACATTGGAGTCTTGTAAAATCGCTCTTTATTAAAGCGTTGCTATTTTCAATACGTGTTTGAATGCTAGCTCCTTTTTTCATACTATGCCAGCAGCATCATGAGAGGTTGTGATTGAAAGTCAAAGTACTGTAATATGTGTTTGGTCTGGTCAACATTGTGTGGTGTTAACGTGTTTGCCCAGTCTCGTCCTGTCTGTTGCCATCAACTGGAATTATTCTTTAAAAGTCATCCTCTTAAAGCACGGACTGGTTTCCTGAAACCAGGCTTGGATTCACGGGAAGCTTCAACTTTATTTTTTAAACTAAATTGGAAAATGTAGGCTACACAGACCTGGACAATGGGATTAGATCCCTATGTCTTTCAGTCATGTCTTTGGACATGGTATTTTTTTTTTAAAGTATGATCCTTAATTACCTCTCCCCTGCTAAAACAATATAATGGACACAGCATAAAAACAAAAAGGAAAAAAGTTTTAGCATTTTATCTGGGGATGGATTTCCTAAAAGCATCCTCAGATTAGTTGCTCAGAGAAAACATGCTTCAACAGGTGAGTCTGTTCGAGAAAGTAATTTCTCTTGCATTCAGTTCAGCTTGCCTTTCCATTAAAGTCTAATATAAAAAGGACTCAAAACTGATCTTTCTGCCCCGGTTTCTACGTAAATTATCAGTGCACACAATATTTCTACCTGCACTCAGTTACTTTATAAAAAGGATATAGGGAGGTTAACTTCAACGGTTTGCTTGTAGTATTCCCCATAATGGAAGACTCCCAAGATCAATATCTGCTAGCTCAAGTGTCTGCAGACATGAAATAGGCTGTTGTAGTCATCAATGAAGCTACTTCACGGACTTATCTGGCAGCTGGAAACCAGAGTGTTATCAGAGCAGAAACTGCATTTCTATGTCGTTTTGCCAGTGAAAGGTGCACGACATCTATGCAGTTTCACACTCCATCCTTTGTTCATTTAGCTACTTAGAACTACTTACCATATTACCTCAGTTTACCCTCAGTATTGTGTATACTGCATTCACTACACTCATTCAGTATTCTAGTGTCTATCTGTAAACTGTTCATTGTTGTTGAGGGCATGCAACTCAGCAGTGTCTCATTAAAATGTCTTGTTCGCAGGGAATGAGGTTCCATACCTTAAAGTTCTTCTCATTTTCTTTTTTTGTATATCAAAGTATCAACAAGTTTGGATTGTTATCAAATTATTGTTTTTTATTTGAAAAGCATAGATTGATGTTTTTGGAAGAAAATGGAATAAAACGTCTACTGATGCTGAGCTCATAGTTATTTGGCAACACCTCCACTAACAATTTAAAAGTAAGAACATTAATTTGCTGGTAACCACGCTCTGATTCAAGATTATTTTTAAAATATTAACACAGAAGCTACAGTTCAGTTCAAAGTCATTTATTGATAATTAAACATGTCAAAGAACATAGGACAAAATGTAATTTAAAACAAAATGATATTTGTGTTCATTGTCATTCATACAAGTTCAATGTGGCATCAAAAATCGTCGTTTTTGGGAAGAGGGGCAGTCGAGCGTTGAACCAGCAACCGATCCTGAGCCAGGTTATTCAACTCTGAAATGAAGGGCCTACCGATGTGCTCTTACGCAAGGCACTTAATCCCGAAGTGGCCCCAGGGGCGCATTTACAAAAACTAAAACAACCCATCCCATCTAAATGTCCCACGCCCAATTCTGGCTGATTGACTGGTACTCTTGAATGACAGGCTGTTAGATACGGGATGTACTAAAAACATGCCTGCTTCAGAAAGGGTTCAGATTTAGACTTAAAGACGGTACACGATCCTCCAAATCTGGTGTGTGTGAGCGGTCCGTTTGTTGGGAGCAGGAATGTATGAGCAGAGTATTCTTGGGGGGGGGGGATGCAGGGATATGATCAGGAAAAATCGACAGCAGGAAAAAAGTTAATCTCCCAATAAAAAAGGATGAGAGACCCATTTCCCAAAAAATGAATGAAATCCTGACAAAGAAAACTCCCTGCACACAGGTAAGGAATAGGAAGAATGCATATATATGTAGCTGTGTGTTTGTGAGTGTGTACGTGTGTTTTCGGGGAGGGGCAGGAGTGTGTGGTCTGAGTGTTTACCTTAGTGGGGGGACACCCCATCGTCCACAGCAGTTTCAGGCCTAACGCTGCTGTTATCCCCATCCCACGCTACAGCTGCGTGTGGCGTACGTCCAGGGCAAGGGCTCAGATTGGCTCCCTCCCACTCTAGCTGCAATAATCAGCAAGAGGAAGAAGGTGGCTGGAGCAGCAGCAACAACAAGGCATGCAACTAACAGTTCACATGGAGAAGGTGGAATTATGTGGAAATTTAGAGAGGCTATGTGTCACTTAAACCTAACACAGCACTACCAACTCAGGTGGCGTATAAGAAATAAGATGAGTGGTACAACTAGTGTTTTACAATCACGAACGGAACAACTACTGTAAGTCATATAAAATCAGGTGCGCATTAGTATCATTTGCACATGTAGCCTGCTTTACATGAGTAAAATGAAATGAACCCAGTTACATCTAGATACACATGTGGCGCTGTCTCGGTGGAATATGAATGCAGAGAAAGCCAGTAATGCTAGTGTCAAAATTAGGTGTGTATTTCTGTTAAGATCAGAAGTGGGAAAAGGAAAGATCATCGACCCTTCTGGCTGCTGCTCAGCGGCCTTTACTAAATCCAAAACAACCCTCATATGCAACTGCAGCACCAAGACAATCACCTCCTATCCACTCAGTCAACAACCCTACACTATACACATCAGCAAACCACCACGGCACTGCATTTAGAAAAAAAGTATACACTTCTACCTGCTCAAAGCTCCAATTGTGATTACCGTTTTCTCCCATTTTTAGAATCGGCCCTTCAAATCATATGCAATGTCTGATTTTTACAGGGTGTTTAGTGTATGCAATCCCATGCCACAATGGTTCAATACATCTCACTTCAAGCATGACCATAATCAGATTACAATCAACCTTGACGGTTGCCTCTTTGTTTTATAACCAGACCGTTACAACTCAACTGTCCTACTTTGTCTCGACTATATACTATCTCCTCACTGTTTAGGAAAAAATACAATCAGTACATCTAATATTAACAGTCAATGTTCTTACCACTCAACCAAATGTTGATTGGTATTACTTTTCAGCCTAAAATAAGATTTAAAGTATTTACATGAGTAGCAAATTGTACATTTCCTGTTTTGAAAACTAGTTTATCTCTCCCTCTAAATCCCCAATAGTTTCCAATGTGGGCAGAGACTGAACAGTAGCTGAGACTGGAACAAAAGCCAATAATAGAAAACCAATTCAAAATGTAAGCAATGATAATGATTATTGCAACATCATTGGCCAAACAAAACTTGCTGTCATTCTTCTGGCTTTTATAAATTTAAATATGTACAAAACCAACAAAAGCTCATTTTCTTCAGTCTAAAAAAAACGGTCCAACTAAGTATGACCAAAAATGGGAGAAACACGTTGAGGCTTTCTCCTCACATAGGTTGCTCCGATCACAATTTTCGTGAAAAAACTGAAAAAGAAAAATGGGAATGGCAGAATGACTTTGATTCTGTCCTAACGTTTCAGAGGCAAACACCGACTTGAACCAAAACTCTCGACAGGATATATTTAACCCCTGAGTTTGTGTAGGCCTCGAGAAACACAGAGAGCCTGGGCTAAGAAAGAAAACACAAGAAAGGTAAATTATGGAAAACCACTTCAAGAAGACATCCAGGTCACATAATACAATTTAATCGCTGAAAAGGTTTCATCAGACTGTATTTTTTGCCCTGTCGTTATCAAAGTCATGTTCACACTTGACTATCCTTCGTGACTATGAAACTTCAAGCACGCAGAATCAGACTGGTAATATCCAAATTAAGTCACGCGACCTCGCCAAATTAAACAGGGAGGCCTGTGTGGACAACACATTTACTCTGTAGTCACTCTTTACACCCTGAAAGCAGATGGCCTCAAGAAAACTTGTGATGCCGGCATGCGAAATACAATCACCAAAATCACCCAGAGTTAATTTGGAATCTTAGGGACCTAAACGTCCATTTCAAAAAGGTGATTTGAGATCTTTTGAAATATCAAAAGATTCTCGTGGGACTGGCTGATCAGTTCAGTGAGGCCAGCCTGAAACAGTTTACAAGCTGGTCAACTAATCATTCAGTAAAGGCAACAAAAACCTCACTGATGCACCGCTCCATTTCAATCAGTTCAGCTTTCTTCTTCTTCAATCAGGCAAACAGACTAGCAATTACAAAGGGGTCAAGCAGAATTTAAACAGAGGCCTGTTACATACTCCACACAGGGTTCTCCTGCGCCAACAATAGTGTGTGTTTGGATGATATTTTTATATTAATAATTGTTATCTTAGAGACATATGGATCTCTAAAAGTTGTGTTTAATAAAGAAGGCAGCAAGTTTAATACATCTTGTTAGGGAGCCAGAGGGATGAACATTTTTAAATTCATCAGTTTGTTTTGGACTGCTTATTTTTTAACAGTTTTTCCAGGAAACGCGAATTTGGTGCACATTTTTATGTAGAGTATATAAAAGGCCTTGATTCAGTACAAACAAAAGGCTTCTCTTATGATCCTACCCTGGCCTCCAAGTCCAACTTTGTCCCAAGAAACATTAAAGCTCCTTTAACATCCAACAAAAAACCAGCTGGGCCTCCATAACGTCTAACACAAACTCTGAATGCTTGACAATATTCCAATATTAGTTGTCCTACTTAGACACACAGCCATAAACTGACAGGCAGGCAAGAGACTAGGTTAAGATGAATTACATTCAAACTTGCATTCGACCTGGCTCCCTCTCTGGTTTTCCTTTAAAACGGTCCCTTATGTAGATATACATGCACACACACGCGCACACACACAAACACACACAAACACACACATCTGCTTTGTGGAAGGAGTGTGTGGGGGTGGGACTATCGATAAGGGGGTTCTGGCGTGTGGTAAGGGTAATCATGGCGCTGGGGCATGGGTTGCCCGTGTGCGGGTGTCTGCTCATACGGTGTGGATGTGGAGTAGCTTCCCGCTGCTGCATAAGCTCCTGATGAATCATATGCTCCCGGTGCCCCGTAGCCTCCAGATGCATCATAGCTTCTTGACGAGGCCTCGTAGTTTCCAGATGAAGCATTGTAGCTCCCTGATGAGGCATAACATCCCGAAGTGTCATATGTTCCTGGCGCTGCATAGGCTCCCGGTGCTGCGTACGTTGGGGGCGCCGCATACGTCCCTGGGGGTGCAGTGGCTGTGGTGGAGGCCTGTGCCTGTGTGGTAGCCGGTGGCGGTGGAGGCGGAGGAGGAGGATTGGTGTAGGCATACTGGAGGTACTGGTACTGTTGCTGGTATTGTTGATACTGTTGGTATTGATGCATTTGCTGGTAGTACTCTGTGTAAGACCTAGAGTGCAGTTTACAGATGAAGAGGTTAAGTAGAAGAAAGGAGAGTAGAAACAAAGCAAAGTTAGTCTAAAAATCACATCACACATGAAATAATAGTAGAGATGTGATTTTTTTGTATAGTTTTTTGTAAAGCACTTCACAATAATTTTAATGTAATATTTTTGTTGTTCTACACTACGGGTCAAAAGTTTGGGGTTGCATGGAAATGTTCCATTGCACTCCATTATAGACAGAATACCAGCTGAGATCAGTTGCATTGTTTTTATAACCAGGGCAGCAGTTTTAACATTACATTGTCCAAAACTTTGTTTAACTGCAAAACTGTTCTCCATTGTTTTCTCAGTTAGTTTATTTTTAAATTATATCAGATTAGTAAACATTATGTGCCTTTGGAACACTGGATGAATGATTGCTGATAATGCATTTTAGATCAGCTGGTATTCTGTCTATAATGAAGTCGTATGGAAATTTGTAATTAAGCCCAAACTGTTGACCAATAGTGTATGTGCAAGGTGAAGCAGGGGTAACATGCTTTTATTTTTCTACTGCCTCCATCCTTAATCGAACATGTGTTATATGTACCTAGCAACAGGATCTGACCCTTCAGGAGTGTTAGTGGCTGCTGGAGGCTCTTCAGGTGCTCCAGGTGGTGTTGGCAGCAGGGCGCGCCGCTTAGGTCGTATCTGAGCAAAAGAACCCGGAACGGGGTCCGGTAGGAGAGGGGCTCGATTTCCTCTGATTGGGCTGCGGTCCCGCTCACTGTCTGCAGATGCTGCCTTTCTCCCTGCCTGCTGCTCAGCCAGAACCTTCAATTCAAAATTTCAGAAAATATACATGAAAGAGTACAACGCAAAAACATACACAGAAGAAAACATGATACATTTTTACTCAAATAAATGTTAAAAAACCTTCTGTCCCTCCTGAAAGAACTTGGCTCTTGCGGCCTCAAAAAGCGTTGTTGGATCTGGTCCAGTTTGTGGCTCTACTTCTTCAACAACGGCCGCAGAATTGTGATTGGCCATATCTTGGTAGACCTGGTCAGCAACGGTTCCATATACCTGGCTGGCAAGGGCACCGTAAATCACTCCATCTGCACCTTTAGCGCTTGTAATGCCCTTCAATGCAGCGTAGGTGGGGTCAAAGGACGTGGTGTTGTAGAATGAGTTATGGACACTTTGTTGAACCTGCGAAGAAAGATGAGAAGTGACATTTCCTCAAACCTGATGATAATAAAAACAATTTGTAGAATACATTTAATAACAATATTGGTAAGTGAAGTGTGAATACCTGTGACAGTTTATAAACTCATGAGCTCGGCTATCACAAGTTAGATGTTTTCAAATACAGTGGATGCCCTGCTGGATAATTAACTTACTTGTATGGGGAGTCCAGCCGCGGCTGCGGCCGCTGCTGCTAGCACGGCTGCTTGACTCTGATGGTGCTCTAGTGATGGAGGTGGTCGCGGAAGAAGGCCCTCCCTGCCACCTGCCAAAAGAACGGTTGCAGAAACATGATGAGAACATTAGTTGTGTTCAGCATTTAATTGTACGCAAAACACTTAAAAACAAATGGATCCTTCATCTTTACCTGCTATACCACCCGCAAAGTTGTTTGAATTTCCGGCCATGGCAAGCTGGTTAATCAAAGGTTGGGCTTTGGAAAGCTCTACGGCCAACTGACGGCCCTTGAACATGGTCCCATGGAGCGCGTCAATGGCTACCAGCGCTTCCTCCTTCCGCTCCATATGCACAAATGCATAGCCAACATTTGAGCATAATCTGGCTGCAGAGTATAATGGAATCAGAGAGACCGGTTTTAGCATGAGACACTGATTTAAAAAGAAAATTCATCCAAGACATATTTTTTTATTGTTGCTTAAGCATTATTAATTTCACAGATTTAACACTTTGTCAACTGTCTACATATAGCACTGTAGTCCGACGATAATTTGAAGATTAGTGTTACCTTAAAACTACTCTACTTATGCAAACCAGCTCATTTCAATTCATTAGAACTTCTACAAAATATTTTCTTCAACAGGTCATTAAACCCCTGCATACATATGTGTTGTACCATCAGTATTGGGGACATGCATTATAATTCACCTTTGACTTTATCACAGTCTAAAACTCTTCCGAAGGTTGAAAACAGCCCGTGCAGGTCGTCTGCTGAGCATGTTGCCGCGAGGTTCCCCACAAACACTTTAGTGGAGTTGGGTGGGCGAGCACGTGACTCCTCAACCACCAGGGGCCTGCCTCTATACTCTTTGCCATCAAGATGTCGTATGGCCCTGTGAGATTGCCAACAAGAAAGGATTTGCATCATCACATGTGCAGCAGAAGACAGTAACACTGCAGGCATTTTAACTGTGGTTAAAAAGGAATAAAAACTATTTGTAGAACAGAAGATATGAAACTAAAACCAGCCAAATCCAGTCTCTTTTTAATACTACTGATATATATCATTGGCATGTTATGCGTCAAACTGCACATCAAAGAACCCAAAGTCTCTGAACTAATCCGTTTTTGGTTCTGCAAGGTCCAAAACCTTTAGTTATTATGTCAAAGTTTTCCAAATACTGCAGCAGTAAACCCAACAGGGCTGTCAGTTCTATTTAGTTCTGTTTTTGTAAGTTTCACTTACTGTTTAAAACATTGTCCAGGTTAGTGGGGATGCACAGCGTTTAAAACCAGCATAAAAAAAGCAAAGTAATGTTCCCTCAGCCTATTGTTTGGTTGCTAAACAAGTGATGTTAATCACCTGTGCAACATACCTCAAGTTGCTGGATTTTTGTAGCGGTGGTTAGCTAGCAATTAAGACCACTGACGGCTACGTTATAGTTTATATTTTGGCACAATGTTACGTTTATGTAGACCGACCTAGCCATTTTTCTTTAAAAATAATCCAGTAAGCCATTCAGTTCAGTTGCCTTAGCTTGCAAAGATGCAGTTTTAATGTTATCCTAACCGAACGCCAAGACAAAGCAAAGGCTGAGTTTACTTGATATCACCAGTTTATGTTTACTTCTAAGTTTCTACAGTGTTTAATGCATTTAGAACATGGACTTGCATGTTCATGTCAAGTATAAAGCCAGAATGAATGCTTCTATAGTGTGTTGTAATGACAAAGTAGTGGTCATGAAGAGTGAAAATATGTTCTAAGACATTACAACTCGTGTTATGTGTTTGAAATTGTTCATTAAGGTTAGCTAAGTGTGATATCTTTCAAGCTGAATGGACTCACAGTAGTAAAACTAGTTTTATTCTGTTCCAAAGACTGAAATAGAACTGTATTTGAGAGAAATTACACTATACCCTTGAATGTTATGTAAAACATGATGCTTTTGAGAAACCATTGCAAAGAAAGCAAACTGTTGCTAAAATGGAACAAGATACTGTGTTCACTTAGGTAACGTTACTGTTGTATAATCTGTTCATATGGGACCATGCTCAGCACACATAACACCAACAATATCTTCTCATGCTGAAAAGAATCCTTAACATAGATGCACCTTTCAGTTAAGTTGTTTTATCATAACATCCATTAGTATGTAGTTCGTGCATTAAAACATTGTTATATTGTAACATTTCATGTAGTTTGTTTCCCCCCTGTCCATAATTATTTTAATTTTATTATTATTGAAAGATATTTCTATTTAGCGTGTTCAAAACTGACTAGATGGACTGTAGTACTGGAGTCAAATTTAGCAAAATAACTCGCAATTTATGAGCATGGTGGCAAAAACTAGCAGTTTATATTCAAACATTTTTTTCATATCCCAAACATATGTCAGATCAGTTCGAGAATAGCAATCAATTCATACAATCTAATAATGGTAATGAACAGTTAAATACCTGTCTGCTGCCCCCTCTCCCTTCAGGGTAACGAAGGCATACTGTCTGAGTAAAGAGCAGGTGTTGATCTCTCCATATGGAGCAAAGAGCTTGTTTAGCTCGTCTTGAGTTGCATCTAAAGGAAGGTTCCCCACAAACAACTTAACGTTCTCACCGCTCATCTCTGTATCAACTAGGCATCTGTGAAAGAGAAAACAGGATGCGTCGGTTAAGTTTGATCCTTTGGATAGCGTTAACGTCAACGTTAGCTAGCTAGCTAACGCTAGCTGTTTGGTTACTGAATCTTAACAGAAAGATCGCACTTTCTGTCGAGTGGCTTAATCATAGTTACTTTATTAAGATGAAGTGATATTGCCAGGTGGTGTTATTTTTTAATACAATTATTACAATGCCATCTGGTAAAAAGCGTATTGACGTGAGCTAACCGGGATTTTTTTTTAACTAAGACTGTTAACTTTCGCGGCGCAAACTGATCCAATGAAGTTAGAGCCAGTCAGTTTAGCTGCCAAGTTAGCTAGCGTTTACATAGCTAATGCCAAAATATGCAAAATAGGTAAAATACCTTGATTTAATGGTAAGATGTAAACCGTTACACGACCAACAGTTAGCTAAAAGCTACGGACACTACTGGCCATTTTGTTAAACGCAGACATTAATAATGTAGCTACCTAACGTCAGCTTAGGTGGCTAGCTTAGCTAACGTTAGCAACATCGTTAATATTTGCTAACCTAGCTAGCTTGTGGTTTAATCCTAGTGATTGAAAAAAATTGCTTAAACTAGAGCTCAATCACTGGTGTGAGCTATCATAGACTATATTAACTACGGTTTACCTGGTTGTGTTTTCAATTTTGTACAAATAGGAGGAAAAGTATTATAATGATGCTAGCATAGTAACGTTACACAGTCTTCTTACCCAACGCGGTCCTGGAGCTGTATTTCAAAACTAACGTCACATCCGGCTCCGGTTTCATGAGGTGCGCTGGCAGACTTGGGGCGCAGTTTCAACGGGTTTGATCTTAGGCTAAGTGCATCAATGAGTTTGCAGGGTTGCACGGTTTGCACCTACATATGGCTTGTACTTTGCACCGGTTTGCACAAGATGTCCAAATATTAGCTAACCTTGCGTGTTGTTGGTGTTGTTATTAAACTGTTGTTACTACTTCAATTCAGAGTGACTGAGGGACAGGTCTACTACTACTATACTACTATAGTAGCCTACTCTGCTACATTTATAGCTTATAGCGTACAGTTACTAGTCTACTTTGTAGGCTAGATTCAGATCGATAATAATAGGCCCACATAAAACAACCAGAATGAGCCCCACCAATACCTGCTACATTTAAGTAGACCTACACAAAGAATCAATTATTCAATTAAACTTCTGCTATTACGGCTATAGTTAGACGCATATTAATTCGACAACCAATTAATCCGTTTCGGAAAGGTGATCTGTGACTGTTTCCAGGTGAGTCGGAGGGGAGGAGGAGCCAAAATACAGATCTCATACACATCTCCGGATGTGGGAACAAGTACACGTCTTGACAGGCCAAAGTGGAAGAGGAGTTGAGTTTTTATTTTAGTGAATTCGATGGAAGAATAACTGGAGCATTTGAAAACGGGGCAAAGAGTACAACGAGCCAGGTGATGTTAAAATTAGAATCGCGCAAGTTGACTCACAATTGTTGTGTAATTGTACAGGAAGACTGTGTGCATCCTAGTTTTAAGAGGAAATGTGTAAGTTTTACAGGAATGCGCACTGCGGACCCAGACAGATGTTGACATGTAGACTGCGGTGAGACTTTAAAGGGGAACAGAGCCAGATCTTCAGAATCATCGCCTGAAACCAACAATATCATTGCTTCTTTTTCTTTTATTTCTATTTAATGTTGCATATTTTTGGAGTTAGTGTGTCTAGATATTTAAAAAGTCTGTTTCCGGCTTTGCAACTTAATTTAAGCTCTGTCTTTACCAAGCCTGGACTTGCTGTCCCTGTGTGTGTGTGTGTGTGTGTGTGTGTGTGTGTGTGTGTGTGTGTGTGTGTGTGTGGAGTCATATCCCACAGGGCGAGAAATTACCACCTGTAGGGCCTACACATAAACTATGGGAGTGCATGCTTAGTGGCAGCATAATCATGGGTGTACTTTTTGGTGTGTGTGTGTGTGTGTGTGTGTGTGTGTGTGTGTGTGTGTGTGTATAGATGGCACAAGAAGAACCGCTGTATGATTTCCCAGAGCCCACCCAGCCGTCAGAGCGCAAGTTAGGTAATCAAAGAGGACACGGCTCTCTGAGAAGCATCAGTGTATTGGACCGTCTCCTGCTCACAGTTCCTGTCTGGCTTCAGCTGTCCATCAACCCTGCCACCGCACTGCACATACTGCAGAGGGAGCCTCCTGGGGTCAGAGCCACATACACAAACTAGAGAAAAGTACACCAAATGTTATACAAACACACATACACACAGTCAATCAGTAATCACTTGTTTTGTCCTGCAGACCTTTTTGGTGCGTAAGTCTCGCACGTCCAAGAAAGACGTGCTGTGTGTCCGCTTGACAGATGACAGCTTGCCATCGTTTGTTCAGCAGCTCGGCATCCGGCAGGAACACTCCAGTAAGAATACCACCTGTATAGAGCTGTCCTCTTGTGATCAAAACACTTTTTACTAGGTGGAAATGGGGTCCATGACCCTCAGTGTCTGACCCCACTGAAACGGAATCTGCCTTCTTTAGAACCCAAATGTATAGTCAGTACCTGTGTAATCACATACCAAGATCTTGCATCAAAACAAAGAGCTTTATGTCAACAGATTTCCCCAAACCATTTACATTTGTTACTGTGCTTATTTCAGTCCATTGACAGCCATTAATGTGTGCTTTGTATTATTGCTATTCATGATCTAAGTGATGTACATTTTGAAATAACTGTTCCTGGTTCACCTGCGAGTTCCGGGAATGCAGGAAATCAATTAAAATGTATGTACACTTTATAAAATGGCAAACACAGCTTTTCTCATGGTATTTACACATGACTACATCTCACTACCATTCTCTCACTCCAAAAATCCCTGGACCTTAACATTTTTCTCACCCCCGCCCAGCTCTGTCCCTGGAGACCTCAGCCATCAGCTTCCCAGATCTCCCACGACTCATTTCCTTCTACTGTGTCAGCAGGTGAGTTCTTGTCTCTCATTACCATTTGCTTCAGCCGTTTCTTTTGCTTACCTTCACTTCCTCTACAATATGTTATCTGTTTTTCCTATTTTTTCCACATTGATCACTGTCAATATTTATTGATCTGTAAGAACTAATATTGCTTTAAAAATTTTATATTATCTGTGCATCAGAGATGTATTACGCTTCCCTCTGGAGCTTCCTGAAGCCATCGCAAAGGCAACATCCCACAAAGAGCTCGAGTCAATCTCACACATGGGAATAGGTTGGTGAACACAACTTCTTGTTTCTTGACAGTAGATTTTGTAACGTCAGCCTCAAATACGTTAAAGGACCTTAAAGGATTTTTTTGCACACAAATTGCCTACATTACTATTATTACCTCCCAGCTGCTGGGTAACAAACATAAAATGTGTTGTTTTCCTTTTGTCCATTTAAGAAATTAACGTTTCCTAATGAATCATGGTAAATATCCCATGAAATATAGTCTTTGATATGCTAGGATGTCACCATTTTTATTAGGACATGTTTTATAGTCATCAAGAGGTTTTATTTTGGCACCTCTTTGCACAAAGGAAGATATGTAAATTGCTTAAAATATACCAATTACAAAAAAAACTGTTTCACTTTAAAGAACAAAAAAAAAAAAAACCATCTATATTGTTTTTATAGAATTCTGGAATTCACACCTAAACATCCGTGGGCCACGGGTGGCCCCTAAGACCCAGGAGGACAAAGAAAAGAAGCCCGAGGCTGTAAATCCAGTCCCCCCCCCTGCTGCCCCACAGACCAGCTTGGCAGCTCAGTCTGATTCAGTTCCCGAGCTCGACTCAGCCAACCAGCTCAAGAAAGCACCTAAATCAGACACCGCCACCAAACAATCAGGTTCCAATCCCACCTTGTTCCATGAGTTTTGTCCAATCACCACACGCAGCCCCGGAGAGCTGGACTATGGCTCCAGCCAGGGCGCTCTCTGTTTCATCAACCCTCTTTTCTTGCAGTCCCAGAACGCTTTGTCCAGACGGCGCATGTTCAAACACAGCCTCAAGGTTCGGATTTCCACAGAGTCATCGACCCTTCTTTCGCCCCCGCTTGCTCCTCCACCTCCACCACCTCTGATGCCTAAAACCAAACGTCAATGTAAAGCTCAGAAACAGGGACAAGGAACCGTCCATCCCTTGAAAGGTCTTTTACACGGTGAGAACTCAAATCAGGACACCCCCAGTGAGGCCCAAGTTCAGCCTCCCACAGTAACTCTTCACCTCCAGCCTAAGGTGCAGGAGCAGGGCCAAACACAAATGCACCAAGGCCAAATGGAAGCTGGAATCAGGGGGGACACAACTCAGTTACCAACAGTCATGGAGAATCTTCCAGACGACTCAGACTACATGCAGCCGTCTCCAATGATCAATTTCTCCCTTTCTCCCTCCCTCCCTCCTTACCTCTCCCCATCGGTTTCTCGCAAGGCGCCTCCCCTTTTCCCCAAAGCATCTCCGTCCCTCTTTCCTCAGGACTCTCCCGGTGCTTCCCCCCCCCTCTCGCCTCATCAACCCCCATCTCTTTCTCCCAAGGCCCCCTTTTCCCTCTCTCCATATGACTCACCCAGCGCTTCCCCCTCTCTTTCACCTTACCAGTCCCCATCTCCTTCTCTCGCAAACTCTCCATCCTTCCCTCAGCTGGCAAAGCAGGCCTATCAGACACCTGCTACTCCTTCAAGACCAGATCAGCAAAGATCAGAGAGAGAGGCTGAGGAGGAGGGTGCAGGTGCTGAGGGAAATAAGGATGAAGATGATGAGACAAATGAGGATCTGGTTTTACAGAGGACCGCTGCCTCTGTAAACGACACAGACAGTTGCAGTTCCTTCAGCAGTCTTGAGGGAGCAGCAGAGACTCTACCTCACTCAGCCCACCAACTGGACAATGGTACAAGCCTCTAGTGAACAACTGAATTAAATTATCAAAGTAATGTGTAGAATTCTTTAAATATTTAATGATGATTCTAGTTTTGTATGTTTTAACCGCAAACTGTGTAAACTTATTATGCTCACACCAATAATTTTCTGAAACCAAACCAAAAATGTCCAGTATTTTGTGAAAATTAAATTAAGGAATTTTAGACTTGAAACTTCATTGGGTAAGCACAACAGTTAATCTTAAATTGCCTTTATTTTGTGCACCAAAGATACAAATTAAAATTACATCAAAACTATTATTCTGACATGTAATGTAACAGCAGCAACAACTTAACTGTAGAAACAGGATCATTCACATCATCCTGTTAAGTGACCATTAAATAGGATGATCCGGTTGTTTCTACAGTTAGATTGTTGCTGTTCAGCATTAGATCAGAATATTAAATAATTTAAACAGACTTTCAGACTTCAACTACACATTTCATTTTTCTAAAGGTCTTACTTCGAACATCAAGGATATTTCTAATGTTATTGAAATATATTGAAATTCAATTCCAGATTGTGGGTGAATTTCATATATATGAAATGAGTAAATGTGTAATGGTTCTGATAGAAAAAAATACCACTAAGACCTTATGAAACACATTTTATTTGTGCAGATTCAACACTACATTTCTTACATATAGCGTTTTAGGCCTTTCATACAGACAAATATTTTATACAGCCAAGTAATCAGCCATGACTTTTTTTTATACCAAACCTGGCAAAA
>NC_048419.1:16519120-16614895 GCF_013103735.1 Etheostoma cragini | reverse complement strand
AAAAAGAGCATTACGTACTATTTTGCCTTTTAGTCAACATTAAGCTAGTTAACAGTCTTAACCGGTCAGAACACCAAGGCTGAAAAAATATTTAATTTAATAGACAAGCTGTAAGGATGTTGACTGTAAAAATCAATTGATTGACATCATTGAGTACAGACAAAACATGTCATAATGATCATTTTGTGAAGATCTGAAGCTAAATTCTGACCGTGCCATGATTAGAAAGTGAAAACCACCTTCAGTCACGTACATGCACATTTATACCCAGGAACCATATTTACCGTCAGGCAGCATTGGTTTAATGGACAATTATCAGTACTTCTCATTAGAAAAATGTGTCCTAAAATGCATCTATAAGAGCGATCGTATGATAGCGTCATATCAACTCGTTTATTTGTATTTGATCATGTCAAAAGACAGCACCTGACATCGGATCTGAGTTGTGGCTAGAAAAACTGTGGCTTGTATCTTTGGCAGATCTGTTCTATTCTTATGGCTTTCTTGTATTGTATGAATCTTCAGTTTCGTCTCTTTAGAAGTGTCTTCTAAAAAGATTTAGATCATTTTGCAGTTTTGTGTGTTTTATCATCCATTACAAATCAATTTGCTTTCACATATGGTTTAAAAAAAAAAAAAAAAAGATTTGAGTTGGTATTGTTGAAGCCTGTGGAGCAGAACCTCCATCCATCAACACCACCAGGAGGCGTCTCTTTTGGCCAGCTCCAAAAGGTCAGCCTCCAGCTGCTCGGCTTCGTCTTGGAAGCGCTCGGTGAAGGACTGAATCAAACCTGCTACACTGCCTTCGTATTCCACCAGCTCGACACTGTCCCCTGGAAACCACAAAGGGTCAGACACAAACTGAATAAATAACTGTCACTGTCTACAATTGCTTTGCTGCATGTACAACTGCCTTCTGTAACTACTGAATTTGAAACAGTAAGATTTTTTGTAAAGTTTTATAATGCGTAACAGTATTGCATTTGAAAGGCAAAGGTGTTCCTAGCAACAGTCTAAAAAAGTACAGTAACCTGTGCACGGAATAGATTCAGGATTAATAGATTACCATTGTTTTAAGGACAGAGGAAACCAAAGTAATGTTGTTGAATGCAGTGAAATAAACGGCAGAATGAAGACTGATTTGAGAGTTTGTGTCCATATGTGTGCATCTGTGTTAACGGACATGAGTGAACTCTTATAGCAGGTACATACCATTGACTCTGGTGTTGGCCTGGACAAACATTTTACGAGCTTCCTTCCTTAGCAGCACTGTCTCCCGGAGACGCAAGAAGTTGTGAGCACCGCTGTCACTGACAGTGGAGTAGCCTTCATAGAGAGCCCTGCCCCCGTCCACATCTGCTGTGGCCTTTAAGACCTTCAAAATAGTAGAATCAGGTCAGCAACATGTTGGGGGAATGTTGAAAGCACCAATAGTCAATACTACAATATCATTTTGCTATCAATATTGATGTATTTGGTCAAAAGAACTGTCATATATTTAATTTTCTCCATATTGCCTGGCCCTAGTAGACAGAGAACCTCTTAGAATAACAATCCAACCTACTGTAATTACCGTGCAATGTTGCCATACTAGAGTCACACAACATAAACATTTTAACAAATTAAACAACTAAATCAAATTTATGAGAACAGCAACCTGAGAACTTAAATTTTGGTTGGATTTGCTGTTTTGTAGCTTCATTTTATTCACTATTTTCTTTAGAGCTACTACTTACAATTATTTCCAATATTCCTTAATCTGCTGATTGTTTTCTTGATTCTCCCATACATTGTTTGGTCTATACCACTTTAGTATATAGTAAAAGAAATGTCCTTCATATTTTCCCAAAGCCCAAGTGTACATGATAAAACATGTTTTTTGTTTTCACATTTGCAAAGCTGGAGCCAGTGATTTATTTTTTTAACTTTTACTTCAAATAAATTGATTATATATACCTGCAGTTTACAGAGGAACTTGTGGATGGCGTTCTTCCCCACAGTGGGGATCTTGCTTCTGTCCAATGTGATTCGAGCGTCAGGCTTGCCATCCTGTCCAGTCACTTCTTCCAGACCCACAAGGCCCTCCCCGGCCTCCAACAGAACACGCAGGATCACGAAACGAGCCTGCATGTGAGCCTTCAGACATACACGTATGCATACATGTGACATACAATGTATACATATTCTGACACTCATATAAAACAGAGGCAGACTTAAGCTGTCTTCAGATTAGCTGTATGGTTAACAACACAGATATGCAAAACAGAGCCAGTCAGGTTGTAAGAAACACATGCCTAATGGTCTGTATTTGGACTTATATGTATAAAGTTTTGATTTATTATTGCAGGTTGCAAACCAGTCCAAGTAAGTGACTATTTGAGAGAGACAGCATGTTATGGAGAAAAGCAACACGGTGCACAGACAAATTACCTGTCTCCAGCTCTTGCTCTCAGGTGTGTAGAACTCCAGGCCCAACAGTCCAGCTCTGACCATGCTAAGCCAGTTGATGTAAACCACATCCTCTGCATCCTGGCCCTCATGGCCAAAAATACTGGAACACACAACACACAGACAAAAGCAACACCAGTTCAATCACCTGGTCTTTACCACAAATTTACCAGAACTCCATTCTAATAATTATCATCATAACAGCCTGAATAACATAATGAGATTAGTTACTGGGTCCTTCTGGTAATGTTTGATAAATAACTGCTGTACTTGAGTCACAAACTGTTTCCCAGCTAAAGACATTTGGGACTTTAGAGGATTTGGAAGCTATAAAAACATTTTTTGCATTACGACAAACTGAGTTTATCATAAATGTTAAATGCTTAACTTTTGTTGTGTTAAAGGCAAGTGTTCTTCAGCAGCTTATTTCAGTACCACGTTTGAATTATTTGTTTTGCCTGCTTTTGAACCCTCAAAAGTACCCCCCCCCCCCCATTTTTCAGTTTTTCCCAATGTCCGTTTGTACTTAGAAAATTGAACTGATAAGTGTTACATAGACCGACAATCATGCGATTAATATTTTAATTGATTGACAGCCCTAATGAGTAAAAGCATCGTACATCTATATCAAATTCACAGACACACAATGAGTGTAGGTTTCAACCAAAACATGATATACCTGAGCACTTGCTTGTTGAGACACAGATACAGTCCGACACACTCAGCGCGGCATTCTTCATAAGAGGAAGCAATTGTGGAGAATTTACTGTCCCACGTCTCACTGCTCCGATACCAACTGGACACCTACAAAATACTCACGCCTTCAACTGCTTTGTCTCTTTTTGCAAACTGAACACAGAATTGTTTAAAAAAAAGAAAAAATAGTGTTCACACACACACAAACTCACCAGTTCTCCAGTCTCTGGGTTGGTCACCTTATTGTGGTCAAAGTTGAAATTGCCCGCGTCATCCTTTATGAAGACAAAACAAACGCAAATCAAATTTTATTTCCTTACAGATTAGTCTACAATCCAATTTCTGTAAATTCATTATTTTAACAGGGATAAATCAATATGGTTGACCCACCTGGACAAACAGTTTGCCACTTCCATGGCCCAACAGCTCATGAAGTCCAACCTGCACCTCGAATGATGGGCCCTTCCACTTAATAAACAAATCCTGACACACACACGCACACACGTAAATAGGCAAAACGGACAAGAGCTGGTATGAAAGAGAATTAGGAAGTTGCATGCATTACCTTGTCCTCCTCCTCCAGAAAGGTGAGTTTTTCTTTTTTTGTAGCATAGGCTACAGCCAGCACGTTGCCTAGTGACACGTTTTTAAAGCCTTCTGACTGTCTGATGTCATCATCTACACACAAAAACACAAATATCCTTTTTTTAAAGAATAATACTGTGTGACAGAGAAAACGCTATTAAACTTGTAAACCAACTGAACGGTGTTATTTGACATCTCAGCGTACATACAGTTGGGGATGTTGATGCCAGCTGGTATTCCGCTGCCAGCAAAGGTGAGGACATCCAGCGAGGTGAAGTCAGGTTTAAGGAAAGTGTCCTTCTCAAACTCCCTTGGCCAAGGCAGCTCAGGGAGCAAGACTTCGGCTGAGCTCACCAGTTTGGTAAAACGCTCACTCATCGCCTTGTTCACAACCGCAATGAAACCTTGTGGTGACATCCCAACCCCAAAGTTAGGAAGTGAATTGAAAGAAAACATTTTGTGACTAATCTTGAAGAGAAGGACAGTAATAGAAACCCTCCTGATATATTAATTATTTACACACACAACCACAAGCCCCCGTTAGCAAAGTATATCAACAAGATAAGATTCCTAATTGTCATTTCAGCACTCGCGTACATATAAGGACTGACACCAGAGTACTTAAACAACCTCCTTAACAATAAAGTGTCCTTCTAAAGACATCAATGTAATCACTCCTAGGATGAAATTATTTTAAAGTAGCTCAACCACAATGTTAATTTACCCCAAATATTCTCCAGCTCTTTACTACAGCAATACAACCTGGAGAGGCCAATGCTACTAACAGCTTGCATGTCAACAAACATGTCAATATCACGGTTCCTGATCAGTATGCTAGTTACCTTCAAATTCTCCTCTGGAGCCAAATGGGTCTCTGTAGCTCTCTATGAAACCTATATAACTGAGAGATTGAGAGTAATGGAGAGGGAGGATCAGAGAGAGAAAGGTTTCAGAGATTACATGAGAGTAGCATGACCAGAGAAACAGATTGGTTCTGAGTTAGCTGGCTTTTATAAATGCGATAACATTCAAGGTCGACATCACGCAACATGTGGTCTGTCAAATCATGAGTGCAATGGCACCGGACAATGGAACATCCTACATTGTGGACAGTCACAATGGGCTCACCTCTCAACAATTGGTCCCTTGTCTTTAATCCAATAGCGCGAGCCCTCTTTATGGGCTTCAACTGAGCCAAAGGTGAAGCTGCGAGTGTACTCTTCAAGCATCTTTCTCTGGTTTTCATTGGCGGCATAGGCCTGGGGTCATTATTTGGAAACAGAAGAACAATTACAAAAGTGAAACTGTGGCAGAAAGAGTATTTATTTTTTTAGGTAATCAACTCATTCAGCCACTCCTATTCCCCACCCAAAGATATCAATCTCTGCATTCATGTCTCCTCTTCCTATTATTGTTTTGCCAAAGGTTAATACTACATTACACTCATTTTAAAAGGTCCCATGACATGGTGCTCTTTGGCTGCTTTTATATAGACCATTGTGCCATTTCTTAGGCTGTAGCTTATTCTCTATTTCAGTTTTAGTAATCTTACATGTATTTATCACTACCAACTCCCAACAAAAGCACTTCTTTGTGTTTTACAGGAAAAATAGGAAATTCATTTTTCTCAAAGAAATTTTTTGGTGGATTTTTTCCCCGCTGTGGTTTCAAACAGCTAAAGAATGCAGTCTTAATATTTACTATAATCCACAGTACATCCCTCGCTCTCACCTGTGCTTGTTGGAGATTATAAGAGACTTTCTCCATTAAAGGAGCATAGTCTCCCCTCTTCACAATGAATTCTTTGTCTTCAAAGTTGAAGCTGCCGCAGCACGACTCACATTCCCCCTCCACTGCGCAGTCTGTGAAGTAGTTTAGTACATTTATTTGCTTTAACTGTGTAGCATTATTAACATTAGTTACATAAATAAATCACTTCACATATATGTCTTGGTAATCATAAAGTGTTTAAGTTCAAAAGCTACCATGTCTCCAGCATAACATGTGGAGTCTACATGAACGTGTGACACATATTACATTATGCATGCCAAATCTGTCACAAGTGCAATATGGTTGATGACTGTTATAAATGTTTAGAAATTATATTCTGGTTCTTATGTAAGACTGTAGTTCTGACCTTTCTGCACAGCTGATGCCAGGCGCACCTCATAGCAGGTTTTACCTCCATTGTCCCTCTTAAACAGACGGGTGTTGTAAGCTGACAGTTTCTAGAGATAAACCACAAGAACAAAGCTAAGAATAAGACCAATCAGACTGAAAAATACATGGAACAGTGAGAAAAGACACAAAAACAGGATGAGACTTAAAAAAGAAGGGCTGAGGTGAAGGTAAAATAAAGGAAAAGTATAAGGTGTCATGGAGTACAGAAGAAAGAGATCGGGGAAACAAAAATGGAACTAAGAATACTTACTTTTGAGTCAAGAAACTTCTGAGCCAGCTCAGCATCTTCCAGACAGCAGTTTCCTGAGAAGTATGTGCTAATTCCCTGAAAAAAGCAAAAAATACTTAATGAGCCATTGGATTTTTCTCATAGGGGCCAGTCCCGGGTCACCTGTAGAACCCAGTGGAAGTTATGGGTTCAGTGGTTTCCCAAGCCAATCTAAAGATACCAAACTGCAAAACCATTTGACTTCCTACTAGCTACGTGAATATTCAATTAACCCGTGCTCACAATGGAGAATAAGAAATGTAAAATCTATACTGTACAGTTCTGGCAACATGATTAATCCTTAAACATTACCAAATAAAATAGTTGGTGGTTGATGGTGAAAGCTGGCCTGAAGTCTGCATTAAATGATACTGCGAGATCTCACCTTGTCACCCAGCCCTAGCTGTTTCTGTCTGTCTTCCAGAGAGTAGAGGAGACACGAGCAGCTGTCCCACAGTGCTTCCATCTCAGTGGGCTGGTCCTGAAATGCTTGGCTGGCCTTTACCAAAGCTTTCAGCTTGTCCTGGGTGGACAGACCGACACACACAGCATAAAATATGTCACAGCAGTTTAACAAGTGTAGATTCCACTCTGGGAGAATTCTTGAAACCATGTTTAATAGTTTAATTTTATGGTATTGCAATAAATCGAAAAGATGTTCATCTAATTGTGTTCACCCCATTTAAAAAAACTGTTAGCAAAGCAGCTGAATGGGATTTTTACCTTGGGTAGATTCGGGATGAACTTGGTGTCTCCAAAAGACTTGTAGTTTCCCATGTTGGCGTACAGACCAGCTGCATACACTAAGAATGCCTGAATATCAAACACAACAAAATACAAGAAACATCATTTTCATCCTGTATATAACATAATGAATATCTTGACACATGTTTGCATTTGTATGTGGGTGAAAGGGTGTGTCAAGACAGCACCAGAGACGCCAAAAACACGACAACTGTGTACCTGGTACTCTTCTGAGCTGAGTCCAGCTGCTGTGGCGACCTGTTCCAGCTGTGCAGGCGTCTGTTTCCTGAAGATTCTCTGCAGCAAGACAAAGATATCTGCCGACTCTGGGGATGTTTGCAGCAGCACTGCCAGACCACCGTACCTAAGACAACAGATGGGCTTCAGTTCTTCAATAAACTCTATTTCTATTCTTTAAAACAGGTATGATTTTTCTTATTTCTTGTTTTAACTAGTGCTTGACTTTAACTTGCAACATCTGAGATTAGTACCGTACCAAGCGGCGCGTGACAGGTAGTGTGCGTACATCTTCTCCTGAGGTGAAAGCAAATGGAAGGCCACGCTGCAGTCCAGAGCAGAGACACCGATCTCATTCGGGAGGTAGTACTGGGAGTCCACCATCTTTAGACTGAGGTTTACCACTGACAATGAGGAACTAAATGAAGAGAGGGGAAGTGATGAAAAAGTACAGAATGAGAAAGAGGGACATAGATGAGTTGTGGTAAGGGAGGAAGTGTAAATGGGATGAAAAAGAAAGGTGGGAGACAAAGAAATGGAAGAGGTTAACCATTAAGTTTCTGCCAATCAACTAATAACCGTTAAAGCACATTACAAGCAACACTGATTCACTACTGGGATCCACCGTTTGTTTCTTATGTATTGGTTTTTTTAACCTTTTAATATGTACCTTTTTTCTATTTTGCCATGCCCAAATGGAAAAGCATATAGTAGAAGAACTGCTAGGCCAAAATGCAAAACATATACTCTACATACCTTCTAAATCTTGTCAACAACACCTATAACGTTTTAGACCTCTGGAAAGGTGCAGTGTTTTAGTGGTGCAATGAAAGATAATAAGTTAGAAAAAAAATTAAGTTAAGCCTGGGACGTGGACAAAGGTGAAAGATGATTCAAATCGCAACTTGAGCCTATCATAGCTGACCATGGCACAGATTCAATTCAGTTATACAATAATAAAGATAACGTTAGCTATCGCTTTCCCTGAAAAACGATAATAGAATAACACAAAAACGCAGTGATACCGAAAGCCAGTAGCCACACGTCTATTAATTGCCCTATAAATTAGCAGCGTACAGCAGTACAACATTCAAATTGCATGTTAAATACTAGTCGAAAAACGTTTGCAAACAGCTATCTTAACGTTGACGTTGGCGTTAGCTCCTAGCGTACATGCTAGGTGCTGCTGAGTGCAGGAGCATTTAAATACGCTGCCACAACTTCTGTCAGCAAAATTGTACGTCACAAATATTATGAGACCCATTTTTTTTTTTATTAGCCACTATTCAGTACATTTGGTGAGGTATAAAAGTGGATACTAACTTAACAGCGTGTTACCTTTGTGAGGAACCTTATTCTTCAATAGCTCCGGCGAACGTCAAATTGCAGTCTCACGCTGTACACTTCCTGTATTCATTCAGCGTAAGACCCACCCCTCAACCAATCACAGGGTATATATTGTGGTTTATGGAAAAACTAACAAATCACGAAGTAGCTGCGCCAGACTTTTCAATGCGCTTAACGTCATATTTTCTTACCAAGGGCAAGCGTGAAAAACACGATATATGTCTGAACGTCTAAAGCAAGCACACAAGACTGTAACATCACACAGAAAAGTGTCATAACGTTTACATAGCTGCCAATATTTACCGATGTCGTGGAAAGTTTCGGGTATAGGACGAGGTGGCCGAGTGGTTAAGGCGATGGACTGCTAATCCATTGTGCTCTGCACGCGTGGGTTCGAATCCCATCCTCGTCGGACTCCTTTTCCATAATCGCACACATTTCAACATAATTGGTTCCCGCTACACGTTGTTCATCTGTGTAAATGGACACACACCACCGGAACTCGTGACAAGGTGACTGTTAAATATGGTGTTCCAGCAGCATGTATGTATTATATTAACGGCCAGCAGATGGCAGAAAGCAGCTTGCACCCATACGTCTCGCCTTCTCCTCCCTAGCATCCCTCCCCCCATTCACGCTTGTTGAAAGTAAAAAATTTGGCTTAGACAAATCAATAAAGCCTTTACTTTGTTTTTACACACATTATGTAGCCATACACCAAGTAACCACACTCTTCTTTCACGCTTTCCTTTGTCCATCACACTGATTGAGCATTGTTTTGTAATGTTATCTAGTTTTCTGCTGTTAGGCTTACAAACCACACAGTATTTCATCAGGTTATTGGTTTTATTGAATTCTAAAAACATGATGAGAAAGTGATTTATTTACAAGGGTTGTGCAAAAGAAAGTATTAGGTTTTCTTCAATGAATGGGAGAAGCAGTTTGCTGCACTTTATCCAAACGGTAGTTTTAGCAACCAGCTATGCACCACAAGAAAAATGACAGACATCTGAGCCTTAACTCATATGTGTGTGTTTGAGTATTTTAGGGTTCATGCTTGGGTTTTGACATTCCTCCTGTCAGGAGGCGTTGTAGGGAGTATCCAGCGATAGCAGTTTGAAAAGCTCAGGCTCTTGTCCACAGCACAGCTGGTGCAGTAGACAATCCCCAGAGCCAGCATGACAACAAGGAACACACACAGAGGCACCAGCAGGGCTACCAGTAGCCAGCTTTTATCATGCTTCTTTTTACCCGCAGCAGATCCATACTCTGCCTCTGCTGTGCCGCCGACATTCCCTGTTCCATCCACCTTAGATCCCTCCACTTCCCTAGTTCCAGTGGCTGACCCGTGTGCAGTTTCAGAGTCCACCCCATCAGCTTCTCTTTCTTCTGTCTTAGTTTCAGCCTCATTATTAATTTCATTGCCTGTGTTGTCTTTTTGCGTCGGTGATGGGGCTGTCTGATATCGCTTTGGCGATTGGACATCCCATTGGTTCAGATGATTGTCTGAGAGTATTTCAGGGGCTTCTGTTAGCCAGTCATCATCAAAGTTTGTTTCAGCTTCAAAGTTTGGGTCCGGAGTGAATGAGGTGGACCAGGGAATATCATGGTCTGGGTCCAGGTCATGTATGTGAGCGGAGTCACTGGGGTCAGGGGTCAGAGTGGAATATTCTTCATCATCAGGCGAAGGTTGGCAGGTAAGCCCATTAGACTGCAGGTCATAGCCATTGTCACAGTAACACTGGTACCCTCCTATATGGTTGCGGCACTGCTGCTGGCAGGGCGACTCAACCACACATTCATCTATATCTATACAGTGTCCTCCACTGCTTAACTTGTACCCGGCATAACACAGGCATGTGAAGGACCCCACTGTGTTTTCACATGTGCCCTCGCAGCGGCCCGCATCAAGGCACTCATTGGTGTCCACACATTCTCCCTCATCATCCTGTTGGTACCCAGACTGGCATGTGCAGTGGAAAGTGCCTGGGGTATTGGCACAAAGTTGTGGGCATGGCTGCTGTTGACATTCGTCTACGTCAGAACATCTTACGCCATCTGGACCCATTTGGTAGCCAGGGGGGCATGTGCAGCGGATGCCTCGCATTGTCTCCAAACAGTTGTACTCACACCCCATCTCCACACAGACGTCTTTGATGTGGGGCTGGTCAGTGGGACCTGCAGAGTCAGCGGATAATTCAGGAGGGTCAGTTTTGCTCAGGGGATCGGGCTTGCAGCTGTACCCGTCCTCATCTATTGTAAAGCCTTCAGAACAGTAACAGTAGTAGTCTGTGTCTGTTTTCTGACAATGCTGCTCACAGCCATGGTCTCCGTTACACCAGTCCTCGTTGGGTGGGGCTGCACTGGTCGAGCAGATTGGGGAATCCCTGGACCAGCCTACTGTCTTGTCGTCTCTTTCCATGCACAGGACTGTCTGCTCAACACGGACATCTGGGTCTGAGTCCTCTTCAGGGCAGGGAAGACTGGCTACAGACCCATAGGGCACATGGGTCAGCAGTGTGCTGACAAGGTGAAATGGGGTGGAGTAAACAGCTGGACCCCTACCCTCGTCCTCCAGTGGTGAACACATTCCTTTGTAGTTGTACTGGCAAACGTATCCATCTAGCGCCAGTGCACAGGAGCCGTCGAGCCACCGGAAATTCTCACTGCTCTCACGCCCGCTCTCAGCAGTGTGGACAGTCATTGCCACACAGCGAGGGGCCGCACAAGTCCCAGGGGTGTCTTCACGGAGCCAGTTGGTGAACTGGCCATCCTGATCTCCTGTTGGGAAATAAAGACAAGGACCAGGCCATTAAAAGTAGAAATGTACTCTTTTTAGTTTCTGTCTTCTGCAATTACTCTTCAAGTACAAATTGCTTTTTCAGTTCATATGACACATTCAAAATGTTAATCCTTAAGATCAGGATAAAAGCTGTCCTGTGTACATTTTAGTATCCACAAACTGGTGCAGTCTATGTGTTGTTATGTCATTGTCATTGTCATTCATTGAATATCTGGGTTGTAGTTTTACAGACGAGTTGCCCTTTAATTAATGTATTTTTTTCAATGCTGTGAAAGCAAAGCTGCCCAGACAACTCTTAAAAAAAAGTCTGTTTTAATTTAAGACCAAGGCAGACACTTTGAGTGATAAAAAAACAATCTGTCTTTTAGTGGGTTTGTGTAACAACTAAATCACGTTAAGGGGTGGCAGTGAGGTCAGAAGGGGACTGAACGCCAGCTCCGTCTCTGTGAAACAAAAGTAGCTAATGTAATAACCAGGCAGTGCGGAGCTCTGGAGTCTGGCCTCTGTACCAAAGTCTGACAGAGAGGTTTGGGGCTTGGGGCCAGCACAATGCTTTATTACTACAATCTACTCATAAGATCTTGATATAACTGCATGTATGAAAGTATTAATATTGAAATAGGCATAATGGTTGTAAATGCTGAATCAAGTTTAGGGTCTAAAGTGGTATAACAGGCAAACTAAAATGAACATGGTAACAAAATGCCTAATTCTAATCTGGCATTGGTTTATTTGGTTTTGCACATGCTAGGCTACAAACACTGCAAGAACAAATTTAATCAAATAGGTGATTAACTAAATTACTTTTTAAACACATTTTGCCTCAATTGCATCAACACAAGTTTTCCCATTAGATCACAGTGAAAACCCAGAACTGAAACTTGGAACTTGAATGCTTAATTCTAAGAAAACATCACCATTATGCATTTTTAACTATCTCGAGGCAGTTTTGTCTAAAGTCAGTTAAAAAAAAAAAATCTGAAATCTGACAATGAAGGTCACTATTAGGGACACTGAAGGGTCAAAAGTAAAAGAGGGGAGATTTTGCCTGTGACCCAGACGAATCCTCTGAGTGGTCGGATGGACGAACACTGGCGTGGCGGTCTGTGCAGCCCGATCCAGAGACGAAGCCTTGCCCTTGTCCCCTCGATGGCAGACAGCAGCTCATGGACCACACCCGCTGCCTCTTGGGTATGCATTGTTGCCAGGGTCCCACCTCGCTCCCGGCAGCTCCGCCCAGCCTCCCGAAAGGTTCTCTTCTGGAGGAAGACGGCGTAGCATCCCTCGGTGTGGCAGAGGGCATCTCCCTCTGCTAGCTGAGCGCTGCCCGCTGCTGCCTCTGCCTCGGTCTCTCTCAGCCTCTGGCCTTGGCTTCCAGGAGCCAGACAGACCATCAGCACCCACAGGACACACAGGAGACTCATGCTGCTGCAGCCTCTACTGCTCCTGGTGTTCTTTTGCATCCTCCACCGAGACAAGAGGTTTAAACTAGGCCAACATTCAAATGGGTACTCCAATAAATACCTGACCAGGGAAAATAATTATTTTCTAAATCCTACTTTAAAAAAACTCACTCAAGACTTGTCTATCCTATCCTGTAAATGTATTTGAATAAATAATGTGGTCTAATTGACCTAAGGCAGACACATCCAAAACTGGAATTGGATTACATTAATTTTCCTTGGACTGCCCAAGCCTTTAGACCCCTACAGTGCAGAATGGCCCAAATGCCATTCATCAGCAAACTATCAGCACTGCTACCACAGTGAAGCAGATTTGACCAAATCCTATAGGAATCTAATGGAAACCAGTGCAGTCCAGTGGAATCCCCTGGAAAGTCCAGTTGAGTGCAGTAGAGTCCAAAATAAAGACCAGTGAAGTGCCAGTAGAGCCCGGGGTTTAAAATAGTTCAATGTTGCAATCTGCCTTTCAACTGAGTCCAAAAGGGTTAAATAGAGTCCATATATGAATATGATGAATTTCAATGACAGAAACCCTCTGCTGTATCGGATCCTGCAGGGGCTTTCTTGACTCTGCAAAGTTGGCTTTCTGACTGAACCTCAGAAAGAGAGAAAGATGGGGGAGGGTGGAAAGGGGGGGGAGGCTACGTAGAGGAAAAAGAATTGTTTGCTCTTTGGAAGAGGGGGCTGGTAAAATGTCTCAGTGTATGAAGGAAGGCTGGAGTGGTTGATGGGTTGGTGTGTGTGTGTGCTTGTGCGTGCGTGAGTGCAGGGGGGGACGGGACCCTCAGAGTTATGAAAACCATACGGCACCATTCTGTCCCCCCCATCTTGCCTATGGCTTTAGACACATGCATGCATTCTTACACAAATACACTCTGCCTTCAAGTAATGCATGCTGCACAGCATTCACAGGAGTGGAAAGTGTTTGTCAGCTCTGTATAATGCAGAGATCATCTCCCCCTTCTTCTTCTTCTACTTCTTCTTCTTCTTCTTCTGTCCCTCTCCTTTTCCTCATCCTGATCCTCCTTTCTGCCTGATGTCTGCCTCTTATATTTTTTGTTTCAATGTTGATTTCTCTGTATATCATTCTTTCTTAATCTACCCCACTCTTTAGTTTAGTTTCTCTTTTTTTCAGCCACCACCCCTTCTTGTCATTTTCTACCAAGTCCGTACCAGCTGGAAGTTTTTAGAGTCCAATGGAAACATTTGAGAATGGAACAGGAATATCTGTTGGGCTATGTGTATGAGTGAGTGAATTCATTTGTTTGCCGTTATACAATAACATTTCATGGGCACAGATGTTGAAGCGTATAAGTGTCCTTCAGTTTGTGTGTGTGTGTGTGTATTTGTGTGTGGCTACCACTGAGGGGCATAATGGAGGAGAGGAAACAGGAAATGCCAGATGTGCATCCGACTGACCTCTTAGTAGCTGGGGAGCAGGAGTGTAAGCTGTTGGTACCTCCACTGCCATCGCGTGATCCACTGCCATGAATAGCACACCTGGTGTAAAGTCAATGGCTTGGTTTGGCTTTTCCAAGACAAAGGTCTTTTTCGTTTTCAACTTCGTAGCTATGCTGCAAGCAAAGGTAAAGAATATTAAATGAAGGCAATAGCTGTGAGTCTGAGGATTCAAGCCCTGACCTGGACGTTTCAAATTTAAAGTTGCAATAGACAAACAACTAGACGTGAGACTGTAAATTAAGGTCTACCACACACAAACAAGCTCAATTGTTAAACAATCCCAGCAACATAAGTGGAAAAGTGTTTGGGCAAATAATAGTCCTGCACATAAATGCTCATCACGTTTTCTCTGTGGAAAGTGTGACCTGCCACAACCCAATTTAGTACAGCTTGATGTCATTATCATATGCCGCTGTAGCGTTTTAACACAGGATGATGAGATGGAAAAGTAATGTGAAGTTGAATCAGTTATTAGGCTGGACGCAGTTGATGTGTGTCCGGCCCTGTGTTCTCTCTGTGTACACCAGACGCGTCGGCTGGCGGTGGTGTGTTGGTTTTGGCACACATAATATATACATTCAAACTATTCAGCAGTCTCTTCAAGATATGTAACAATCATTGGAACTAAAGAGAGAACAAACGTAAAACCTCAGGATCCTGGAGAACCTGAAGAGCCTTTTGGTCTTTCCCCACCTCTTTTTCCTCCTCCCCATCCCTCATAGCCTTCCTGTTATCCTTTGATTTTCTTTTTCTCTGACTCCCCCCCTTCATCCTTTTTCATCTGTCTCCTCTCTCCTTTTCCTTATTATTCTTTCACCCCCCTCGTCCCTCCTCTCCTTTCTTGTATCCTGTTGCTCTCCTCCTTTTTGTATCTTCTCCCCGCTCGCTATGTGTTCTATTAGTCTCATTATTTGGGCTTTAAAGACAGCAATCTCTAGCCCAAGAACCAGTTTTTAACCCTAACCTCCCACTCTTGGTCTGTTTATTCTATAATTTAGCCTGTTTGATCCCTCCTCCTGCTAAAACTGCCACGCCCCCAGAGACACATTCCAGAAATGTAATTGATAGGGCAGACTAAACTTCTTCTTTCCATACTCTCAATTCCCCTCTTTCACATTAATCTACTTGCAGTACCTCCAAGCTACTCTATCTCCCAACCCCAAGACCTTTAATGGAACATACAGATCTCTTATTTTCCCCGCCTCCTATGTCACAGCCTATTACTTCCTTGACACCTAGCCACTTGCCACATATTATTACTGGCACTGATATATTCTCAGCTTCTAGCTTCAACGCAGCTGAACTATACCTTCCAGCTCCAGAGCCTCTCCATTTCCCTTCAACCACGAATTCTCTATGAATCTAATATTTTTAGCAGCGAATAACCGTTTTTGATTTGATGTTCTGTGATGGCCGCTAAAGCTTTGGTATCTGCATTGATGCCATGTGACGTGTATTTAAGACTAAAGGCTGGGTTATGCTTGAATCGAACTGCAGTAGTTTGTACAACGTGTCGTCCAACCACGGCCACACTCGATGGCGGGGTGAAAAGCTGTCTGTCAGTGAGAATGGGAAGATGCAATAAACAGTTAAATCAATAACCATTTAAATATTTAGCATTGCACTTTACAGAGAGACACAAAACGTTCCAAAAACTTTGCTATACATATTGTTTGTCAAAATATTAACATCGCATATATGGAAAATGTATTTAGGTTCTCTTATTCTGTTTCTATATGAGAGTTTGTGGATGTAAACAGTCTAACTTTTGACTAAATAAAAAGGACTGCCGCTGGTCCCAAAGTCACCAAGCCTTCACACTGATGTCCAAGGAAACTGGATTTCCTTGCTCCTACTGTCTTGGGTCAGTGGAGTGTAAGACTCGCACCATCCAGGCCTATTGAACCGTTTGTGCCATATTAAATACAGCAGGACATGTCAGTTCATTTTTCCCAACCACTGGTGTCTTATGTCACACGCACACACACACACACACACACACACACACTGAAACGATTAGCTGCGGCCTTGTGGTGAAATAATAGATTGTGGGCATTCATGGTGATTTCTGTGGAGTGGAGGAAAAAGACGATACTCTTTCACAGCAGACATGAATGCCCTCCATCCACACCCAGACTTTCAACAAATCTTAACCACAAATATCTGAGCAGACTGGGGATGCTGTTGCTTGAAGTCTACTTGAAGTCTATAGTTAAAGCTGGTTGGTAACCTTGCATTGCAGCTAGTGTCTCCATGCCAATTGACCTGTATTAACCTTTATTTAACCTGGGAATAATTTACTGAGCATGCTTTTCAGCCATGTCCTCATTCCTTCATGCTCAGTTTCACTCATGTTCACACCTTGGAGCTACCCCATACAAACACAGCCTCCTCCTATTATCCAATGAGCAGCTCCAGTGGAAGATTACGATTTTTGGATTGTCAATTGGCAGCCAACTGGGTATGGGAAGGGTTTGGAAAATCTAATCTGTGTCTTCATTTACCTACTTAGAAGGAGACACACGTCATTCTCTTTTACAAGGATTCTTGCATTGCATTATTTAAACTGGCAAAACTGGAGAATGGTAAAAATCATACCAGATTTAAGTCACAAGTTTTTTGCTTCGGAGAAACAACAAAGGCTCGGGTGACACAAATGCATTATTGTCTGGACAGCAATTAGAGTTTGCTACACGTAAAGAATCTCACATGTATAGACAAGCGTAGTACAATAAGAAAAATCTCCAGAAAAGTGTTAAGGTTTTAAAACTGCTGAGAGGCACAAAAAGAAATGGAGAGAGCACTGGGAGAGCATAATTCCTCACAGATTATTCCTTTACCAGATGATAGGCTAATCTTTTCCATAGACACAACTATGTGCACATACACACACAGACACACAGACACACACACACACACACACACACACACACGTCTTTGGAGTGTCTTTCATGATGCAGTCATATTTCTCCGGAGACGGAGCCATTTGTGTGTTTAATGGTAAAAACATCACAGTGGATAGAAAGGATTCCGACTCCAGAAGAAAGGGACAACATGACACAAAGGCTCAGAGCAACAGAAACAGACAGACGTCGGATGTAGAGGACCTTGAGATAACCCACCACACGTCTGACTTCTCTCTGCACCATTTCCTGCTATTCTCTCAGGTCATTTTACCCCCCCCCCCCCATCCACATCCCTAGTGCTACCTGACCGCAAACCACAAAAAACAGCTATTCTGAAAGAAAATGCGGAGAAATGGTAAACTGACTGACTCAGCAATAGCAACATAAGGTAAATCATTCCCTAACCACAAATCTTAAAATCTTCTGCAGACCAGTTTAGCGCAGGAAAGTTGAATAACAGCCTTTTTCTTCTTTGCTCTCTATTTCTTCTGCTGTCTTCATTTCACATTCCCAACAGTGAGGCAGCAGCCAGTCAGCTTGCAGACTCAGAAGGTGGCTGCCAAAATCTGAGGTTGTTACATTTAATCTCAGCATAATTCTTCTGGAAAAAAACCAGGGGGAGGTAAATAGGTAGCTTCTTGCAAAAACTTCCCCAAAACTGTCAGCGGCCAGCAGCTGAGGACTAAGTAGTAGTTCTACTGGAAAGCTCCCAAGGATGACTGAGTTGAAATGTATAAAAGTGAAGCAGAAAGGCAGCAGGATGAGAAGTCAGCAGTTATTCTCTTATAAAGATCTTATTTCTTTCCAACATTTCACATTAATGAGCAGAAGATTAGGCCCAGTTTGTGACCAGAGGTAATAAGTAATGGGAAACTGGTGCTGTTGCACACTCACTGCTCAAACACACCTCTAACTCCAACCAGTTAATATAAACAAGGGAAAGAGCTAGCCCGGCTCTGACATTAGATAACCTAAAGGTGTCTCCCAGAACCTCAACAGGTTGTAGCTGTTGACAAGTCATATTACGTTATACCAGTAACTTCCTGGAGTCTCCACTGGTTGGTCCATAAAAAACAACACATTTTCATGTTGATTTTTGTATGGATTCAACAAATGAGATGAGACGTACTGAGCTTCACAGGTGCTTGAAGACAGATTTTATTTTTTATTTTTTTTTAAACTTTTGAACAGAACCAGCTGCTGGCTCCAGCTTTATACTGTACTGAGAGTGGTATAAATTTTCTTATCTAATCTTATCATATTCCCAATCTGTCATTCCTACTATACAAAATACAGCTGAAATTATAATGTGTCGGTGCAAGTGAAATACATTGTGAATAAGTATAATCTATAGCTCTGAGAGCTACAGAGGTATGTGACTGTACTTTGTCTTGTTTGGGCTGTAAACAAAGTTATCTATGAATAGCACATCAGTCTGTCTCCTAAATCTTGATCGCTTGACTCAACCTTTCACTTCTCTGTCCTTACACTCTCCTCTCTTCCCCCCAACTCTTGCTACTCCATTCTTAATTTCCTTGGGGACACACTAAAATTTCCCCCACACTTTTTTTTTCCTTTATTTTTCTCTTCTCTTAACTTAACGTCTGTTGGCATTGCTTGTGTTGCTTCTGGCTGTAACAGTTTTTTCTCACAAGCCTGTCTTGTGTAGCCTTATTTGTCCTAACAATGTGACTTTACAGTCTCTCTCCACTGTGGTTCCTTCTGAGTGTTTGTTGGCCTCTGTGTCTCTGTTTCGGTCTGTCTGCCTTTCTCTGTCTGCATATGTGTCTTTCTCTACTGCTGTCTCCTCCAAAGCCTTACCCTTTTCACTAATTCATTCACTCGCACGGCTCATCTGTTTTTCTCTGTCACACACACTTTCTCTCTCTCAACCAGGGAAAGTTGTACTGGTGTTGTGTTTCAATGCAGTAGGAAATATTTCACCCTGCAGGAAATGTCTGACATGCTAGAATCATTCTCTTCTCATGAACACATCCATTTTTTTTTTTTGAAAACCTGACACGAAATGAAATCCATATTTTTTTTTTTTAAAGAGCAGGCATTTAATTTAATTTAATTTAGCACACATATGCTGGAGGTACAGCCAGGCTGCAGATGGGAATGGAATCATAGAGGAAGGGGTCTGTCAGCGGGAAGAGTAGCACCAGAAACAGCAGCACCCCCATCAGATATGAAAAGAGTAGAGCTGATCGTTGAGGGTGTTGCAGGGCAGAGCTGATGTCAGGAAAGCTCTGACTGTTACAGAATGAATGGCACAAAACTGGACCTGCAACATGGCCTAAAGAAAGAGTTTACAGATTTAATGAGGTGTGTAGGTCAGTATGTTAGCAAGGCAATGGGCTGTCCATCTCTTACCAGTTCTCATGAATATAAAGGCTGTGAAGGCACCAAACACAGTTGTGTACAAGAACTGTACCACTGCAACAGAACAGGACAGAATGTTTCGGACATGTCAAACTATAAAAATATTACAGATTGTGAATTAATTTACTTGCATTATTACAATTAGTTTTATTTGAGGAGAACTTGGTAAGCCAACTGACCTGACACTAAGAGGATGGCACTCATACTGTCCTTGTGGAGGCGGCGTTGCTCTATTATATGGTGGAAATGGGCTAAAATGAAACCGTAAAGTAGCAGTAGGAGAAAGCTTTGATGTAATAAAAAAAAATGTAGATATGAGTTGTTTACAGCCTGAAAATCTAGTTGTCATACCAACACCGAAGAACAGCGGAGCGATGAAGATGGCAGCTGTGGGTCCCGTGCAGGACACCAGCATGGGCAGCATGGCCCCTCTGAACACCAGCTCCTCCGTCACTGGTGCCACCACCAGGTTCCTGAGCCAAACTGCATCACCTACACACACCCTCCATGACTGAACATCTGGGAAAATAAAACTGACGATGACATCAAATGCATGCAAGCACACACATAAAGCTCCTCAAACCCGACATAACATTTAGTAGACACACAGTTTAACTCACCTAGTGCAGACTGAAGTTCCCCAGTGAATCCTTCAGGGTTGTCTATTGCAGAATGAACCAGGGGTCCAAGGTAAAGTACCTGATGGTTAGAATAAAGAAGAATTGGCAAATACATCCTGTGGAAGTATATAAAAAAAGATTAAAGAACAGTATCTAGAGACTACAGGGCATATTTTTTTTTAACATGTGGTTTAAACATGCACATGGGGATTAAATGTAGGTTGTAAAGCCATGCTGAATCGTGTAGGGAATGGAAATTGAATGTCTGAAATGTCAAAACTGCTTTAATGCAGCATAAATGAAAAGTTCAGATCCAAAGGATCCAGAGAGTAACTTAACATTATAGGTTCTTACATTGACATCACGTATAGCAAGTTAAGAAAAATATGGTAGTAAAAAGAGGTTTTAAAGGGTGAATGTTGTTTAACGGAAATACTGAATATTTAGTTTGATTAAGTTTTTTTTATTTTTCCTCAGATCTTGAATTGTATTTAAGACTTCTCAATTCCTGTTATGAAATCAACTGTGAAAAGCAAGTGCTCAAGTTGCATATAGTGTAATTCTTGTGAGTAAATCCTCTCTATAAAAGGTTGGTAGGGACAGGTTTAATCTGTATTGAGACTCACTGACGCACCATGGTTAGTAGTAGTGGCAGTATGGCTGCAGGAACCAGACCGTCCAGACGAACTCCCATCAACTCCCACACAGATGCATCGACCTGGAGGGGCAGAATGTAGCTTTATAAACATAGTTTGTAGCCTGATGCGATTTTAAAGTTAAGCCATTATGACTCCCGGGCTTAACCTCACAAAACCCCTTATGTCCTATGACACCAGGTGTGAGGACACTGTCCTCACTTGTCCTTAACCTGGATGGTCAGGACTCAGTCCCCTCTGTGAAACTTCTCTAGAAAGTCACTGCATTTCCTTCAGCTTGACTGACCTTTGACCTCCCTATGAAATACAACTGTTGCTTTACCTGGAGGATGGGTGATGGTTGTATAATGCACATTGGAGAACGCTGAATGCTGAACTACATTGAATAATTAATAATGATTGCCTCTAGCTCTGCTGGATGTTTGCTGTGTTGTTTTGTTATGAATTGGGCATTGTTGTAATGAGTGTATATACCTAAGTTTCCTGTTTATTAGGTACACCAAGCTAAAATCAATACAGTGTGTATTGACAAAAGTCCTGCAATAAATCCTACCTCAATGAAGAATATGTTTAGTTTTTATTAAACATGTTTTAGATTTTGGAAGATGATGTTTGTGTTGCTGTTGAACTGTATTATACATGATGTGTTTATTTATGCTACCCTCATTGTATTGTATGTACAATCCTGATCTATAAGGTAATTGATCACTAAAGATATCAAATAGATGCAGTAAAGTTAAACAAATGATACTTCCCTCAAACCATAATGGAGCATAACATGTGATGGATTGAGATACTCAAGACTCTATTTCAGATTAGTAGAGTGTTGACAGAACCCAATTCTCACTGGTTTGCTTATTGCGGTAAACTCTGGCTGACTGGGGAATTGAGGAGATAAAAGGCAGATGCAGAGAACGGCATGTTCTGTTCACGTGTACTCACCCTGACATCAGCCCAGTGCATCCATGCTTTCACCATTGCGGGTGAGAGTGCAGAGACCAGCAGCACACTGGCACAGCGACGCTTTATCATTCTGGGATGGTCCCTGCACACGCATACACACACACAGTCATAGACAAGACCCACTAACAGCACTGTAACAAAAGTGTGCTGGTGAGTGGTATACCTGGGTAAGCTGCTTCTCCAGATGTACAAACTGCCAACGTACTGACAGGCAAGCAGAAGACAGCTCAGCACACAAACCCAACACCTTGTATGGGTGTGCTCCACCTGCATTATAGGGCCACGTTCTGGTCCCCGCAATACAGAACAGAGCACTTGTTTTCCAATCTTCAGGAGGTTCCACAAGTGAGCTACAGCTGACTGATTGGTCATGTTAAGTCTGTCATTTCACATTAGCAGATCCCAATGACGTAGAGATCTGTGCTGCGAAGTCAAGCTGATTAGCTCAATAATCTACAGGGAGGAGACATGTGCAGGTAAGCATGGAAAACACACACACACACACACACAGTAATTACAAATGTTCTCTTCACACATGCAAGCTATAAGGAGTGGACACAAGAAGACCTCCTGTAAGCTACATCGAATATCAGAGATTACTTGCAACATGTTATGATTTACACATTTAAAAAATGACATTTTCAAGTCTGTTTGCTACTGGGTAAGTTTATCCTGCGTGGGTCACCTACCTTCAATTTTGTTTTTCAAAGATATTTATAGCATATAAAAAAAAAGGTATGTTTAACTTGATTTATTTTAATGTTTTAATTATCATAAATAGCAGGATTTGGTTCTTTATACCTTACACTGCAATCTATTGCAAACTAATTGTTGAGTACAATTATTAACATACGCTTCACAAAACGTGTTTCTTGCAGGAACTTTGTATCAGGTTGCATTATATTCCACAGTTTCATGTTGTATCCAATACAAAAAAAAATCCCAAATACAAAAATGTAAGCAACCAACAAATATTGTGATGTTTTTCAACATATTTATCAATATCATTCATTATGTCTTCACCTCATAAATACAGACAGCAACATCAGTAATACGGTGTGTGATAGGTATACACTCATGATGTGTGGCACTTCATCAGTACACCTCAAACAGCAAACTCAAATGCATACAGTAGTCAAACGACAGAAGTGAGAAAACAGCAGGCATGAACATAACATCCGTACATGTTATAGGTGATTTAAGGCATTCAGGGTCTATGCGCACACAAGGTTTAATAACTCCTTAACACTTTCAACACCTAAAATCTAAAAAAAAAATCTGAATAGAATTGAATTGCAAAATATTGCAATTAGTGGAAATGCTTTTAGGGTTTATAACAATGTGATGTTGGGGGTCATCCTTCAGTTGAAAGCATGTACCCTGTACTCCTAGTATTGTGAGTCCAGCTCATGTTTTTATATCTAATTTGGCTTTGCATGTTACAACCAAATATTTTTCACTTTCAGGGTGAACATCTTTGTGATAGAAATGTAAGACAAATATCACGATATACACTACAGAAAGGACAAGGCACATTTTGGTTTTAATCCAACAGATTCTGACAAGCTCTTGTCTTCACGAGGGGAACCTATTCTTTATAATCATAAAAAAGCCAGCATTTAAACACACACTCACACACACACACACACCCACATACACAAAAACACATGTGCAAATGATGAACAACAATCTGGCACATTATTAAAATAAATAAAAATATGTGAACAGAATCAAAATAATACTTAAGACACAATGAAACTTTGACACAAACAGATATTCCTTTGGAAGAAAACACGTTCAAAGAAAACACAGTTTGTCAGCCCATATCTTATCTTTCCTCATAACGGGTTTGAACAGTTCTCCGGGAAAATAAAGGCACTAAAAAAATAAAAACGGCCTCCAAAGTCCTCAAAGATAAAATAAATAATCATCTTTCAGGACTTCAGAGTCACAGTAGTTAAAGCTGTTGTCACTGTAGGACACATTTGTCTTTGTTGCTATATTTTTGCCTCCTCATCTCCAGACCGCGCTCCAGACGCTCATCCTCCTCCATTGCCCTGCAAACACAAACACATATTAGGAAATCAGACAATACACAAAGAAATCACTGAACTGCATTCAACTAACTACATGTCTATGTTTTGCAGATCAGCAGTACAACTATTAACCTAAATGTTTGATTTGAAATATTCAGCATATAGGCCTTAATGTGTTTTTTCCCAATGCTTTCTCTTTTGTTTAAGGGATTTGATATCTCCCTATGATTTGTCTTTTTCACATACACACACAGACACTTACACTCTCTCCTTGGCATCGATGTCTCTGATGATCTCGTCCCGCTGGTTGACCAAAGACACCAGCTCTTGGAGGAGCAACTGCTCCCTCTGCTGCTGAGTGGACGACTTCTGCCAGTCTGCAACGGAAACAGTAGAACTTTACATAACAGGTCATATAACCATGTACAGGTCATGTTTTTTTTCCATTTCTACTTGTATTAACTAAAGGTTTACACTTTCATTCACCTTTACTTAATAATAAAGTGCTGTTGAGCACGAGACTTAACATCCAGCTTTTCTTCTGGTGCTGGTGGTAAACAGGAGATAAGTGCATGATCTGATAACTTCTTCAATCTCAGCTGCTCACTTACCTTCTATAGCCATCATGACCCGTAGTTCCCTGTTCAGAAGCTCAAACCTCCTCTCCAGATCTTGCTCCTCTTGTCTGTAGACACAGTAAATAATCAGAACAATTAAAAGAAGTGTGTGTGTACGTCTACATGTGTGTACTGTTAGTGTGTGAGAGGTCTTACAGTAGCTCCAGGTTGTCCTGTCTGCGTATCAGAGCGTTCTTCTTGTTCACCAGAGTGAACCACTCCTGAATCAGTCTCTCCTCTTCATCACGGTCGCTTCCTGTATAAACAGAAACACAAAGGATAGTTTGTATACAACTGGATATGGACATATGAGAAAACCTACACCATTCACTCTCACTCCCTAAGTACTTGCTGTTTATTACTTGCAGATCATATCATTTGAGTGTGGGTGTGTGAGTCACCTGTTTCCATGAGGCTTCGCAGTCTTCTCTCCACCACAGCGGCTCTGCTGTCGATGTGCTTCTGCTCTGTCTCCAACGCTGCCAGCTCACTCAGCACATACTGGCTGGTGTCCTGAAGACACTGACCACAAGCCACATTACACACAGACACACACACACACACACGCATACACACACAAAATCATACATGAACATACACAGGACAATGACAGACAGCCACAAAAAGAGGAACAATGGGGAAAGGAGATCAAAGCAAAGGGAGTTCAGGGAAACAAGAAAACAAGAAGAAAAGAGGGTCAAAAGATTAGAGGGTGGCCAAAAGGATGGAATAAATGAGCAGCATTTATACAAGGTAAAAGCCAATATGATTTGTTCTTTCTTGCAGCCATCTGTCATGTTACTTTAATGATGTTATTTTGATTTGACAGTGAGACTGAAAGATTATAAAAAGAAGAAGTAGAGAAGAGAAAACGTTAAGTGAGAAAGCCATTACTGACCATTGTTTCCTCTTCTTGTTTGGGAGGCTGGGTCTTAGCTGCACTCTGCAACTCTGCACACAGGGACACACACATTGGCCACATCAGAGTGTAAAAAAAACAGAAAGAAAGAAATGAAGATGGGAAGTTGAATAAATACTTAAAATAGCAGAATAATGTTTGTGAACGGCTTCAGATACCCACCTGTGATTCCTGTCTTTGGGTCTTCATCCTGGACAAGAAAAAAAAAAAATCTACATGAAACTACTTAATCCAGGTAAAAATATAATCTGAAGTGCTTTTTAAATTCAGGTTTTAGAAAATAACATTACAGTTTAAACATTAAAGTCAACAAATGACAGAAAGTGTTACCTGAGCAAGTCCAGATTTGACTGTTTTGTTAACGGACCTTGGGGCTGGGACTGGGTTTATTGACTCGTCCACTAAAGGCAGATGAGAACAGAAGTTGGATTCTTATATCTAATGACACAATTAACGAACCTTGCCCAGACCCTGGGTCTCAGTTACAACTCTCAAATTTTCCGGACGTTCATCAGGGCTTTCCCAGGAACTTCAGCAGGACTGTGTGGGTGTGGTGTGGGTGTGGTGTGGTGTGGTGTGGTGTGATTTAATGGATGGTCACCTGGCAACATAAGCAAACAATCCCAAAACTGTAGTCCCATTTTGGTTCAATTGTTTTGCTCAATCCTGATTGGCAGACTAAATGTAACCTGTTTTAAACCAGTGACAAGAGCACTGACAGAAACCCCTGCTCATGTATAGCCTCATTCCTCATTAAGGGATATACACATTTCCATCAAATTCAGCAGGACATATTTGGTATCTTTGGGAACCTTGGGAAACGTACTAGAATCTTAATTGAGTTGCTGTGAACTTGATTTAATGATCTGTTTATCCCTCCCCCCTCCTCGTCTCCTTTGTTCAAACTGGGCTACTTCACATTCCTAAGTTCCCTGGAGACACACTAATGTTTCCCCTTTCCTCTTTTCTTGTCTTTTATCCCTTATTTTCACATTCCAATGGAATCCAAGCAAAAAATACCTTTGAATGTGGACTGGAGTGGGTTTGACTGCACACTTTGTTTTGATTAACCCACTAAAAGATGCACAATATTGAACAAATCAGCCTTTAAAAAATATGAATCGCCGTAAAAAATAATAGTTAAGTCTAAGAAAGTTGAAAATGTTTAAAGGTGGAGTAGAGGCTGATACCTTTAAGCAGTCGTTTGGTCCTCGGTGGTGGGACGACCAACGTGCTGCTCCCTCCGTCCTCTAGGTTCACTCCTTCATTCAGTCTGGCAATGCAGAAAGCGGCAGCATCGACATTAGTGGGACCGGGACCAGAGAGGGCGAGGCCGTAGCTGGACTGACTGCTGTTGTGCTCTATCTGCAGCACGCTCAGCTCCTGGTTAGTGAAGTGTGAGCGGATCTGGCTGAGGTAGGTCATAACGATGAGCCTGTCAGGGACGGACAGAAGAACCATGTCGGACGGCTCCAACAGGCGAGAGATGCCCAGCGACTCAAAACCGTCAAACGCCTGATGTTGTAAGAGGAGAAAAGACATCATAAACAAAGAGAAACATCTGTCAAACAGTAAACTACCAACACTTCTGATGGCACTAAAAACCTGAATATACAATGGTAACATGGTAATATGAGGCATGCCATTACCTTCTTGTTGTTATGCTTGATGTCATGAGAATCCAACTTGTCAAAATCTCTAATAGGACAAAAAAAGAGAATAATATTATGACAATGTACCTACAGCAGATTTACAACATTCAAATGAATGTAGTACTGAAATAAAAAAAATGATTTCATCATCGCTTCATGGGCTTGTTATTTTAAGCGAGAAAAGTGAGAACGGCCCATTAAAATCCGGAATGTTTGGTTTTGTTCCAACCACACCCCGAAAATCAAAAATATTCAATACACAATTATATAACACGTAAAAAGGAATCAGATCTTCCCTGTTACCAACTCATTTTGGAATAATCGATCAATCGACTAAATGTTTCAACTCTAAAGTAATGGTTTAGGTACTGAGCTGATATTGGGAACATGACAATCTTAGCTCTAAAGCTGAGAAAAAGGTTGTGTTGCTTGTATGCCCTACATTTTGTCTGGATGGAAGTGATGTAAGATAGCACAGAAAGCAAGGCCATTTCTCCATGACGTGCTGAAGTTCGTGACCTTTACCCCCCGGTACCCGTTGGTGATGTCCTGACACCACTGCAGCAGTGACTGGCTGGAGTTCACCAGGCCCTGGATGAGGCAGAGGAGGAAGGGATGAAGAGAAAGAAATTCAGTTTTTGTTGTGTGTGTGCGTGTGTTTGCTAGTTTGTGTGTGATTTAAAAAGCATGCCAGAGTTTACGTTCACATCCATTCTGTGTAAATTTACCTCAGCTGCATTGTCTTTCCCGTCAGCCTCCTCTCTGACCATTGGAGCCGGGTGAGGGGGCTTAAGGTCAGGGGTTTCTTCTTCATGTAAAGTAGGAAGTCGAGATGTGGTTATCTCACAGTGATGGGGAGGAGTGACGTGTGTGTCAGTGCTTTTTTCACTGGTGTGTGTGCTGGAGGTGTCTCCAAGTTGTGATGCTGGTTTCTTCTCTCCACCATCAGGGAGGTCGGCTGCATGGCCTTTTAGCCTAAGAGGAGACATGACATAAACAATAGAAAAGTGATGTGATGAACAGGAAGACAGACTTTTTTTACGGAGATCATCAAGCGGTGATTTGTAGACGTGAGCGAGAGACATGCACGATGCTGACATGACAGATAGCAGCTGTGTTAGAGGGCATGATATGGAAACATTCAAAAGATTTCAGCACAGTTTCCTCAACACAAGCCTATGTTGCTTGGCCAATTTTTCATCACCTCAGAACAAAGCAGATTCACAACACTGTCTGTTTTAGTCAGACAGCCCACTACCACAGTCCAGATTGACGTGATGAAAATAAAAAGGGTTTAGGCTTTAGTGGCATGTCATTTTCTAGAGCAGCATAGGTGACACCCCATGCTGACTTACACATCCTCCGCTCCTTCTTTATTTTCCCCAGGCTCATTGGCCGGTGGCTCTTCTGCCTCGGTTAGTGATATTTCCTGCAGGCTATCACAGCAGGGTATTAAGTGCTGACTGTGATCAACAAACTCTGCTGTGTCACATTCAATATCACAGGGGTCGGGGATGAGGAGCTTCATACTGCGAGGGCCAGAAACAGGGGATATGTCACCGGTCATTAGATGGATTTTAGCCAATAACAACCTCTCCTCCTCTTGGAGCTGTTGGTCTTTGGTGAGTTGGTTGATACCGGTGGTGTGTGTTTGTTTGTGAGGGCAGTCACTTTGTGGCTTGTCCCTCTTTGTGGCGTGTGTGGCGTTGTTTAAACTGGAGTGATCTAAGTCTTTATCATCCCTCATTTCAAGACTCCTGTGTGACTCTGTAGCTATTTTGCCCGTGTTTGTGTCATTTTTTATCTTATTGATGTCCGTGTCTGTGTGTATCTCGGTATATATTTGCATGCTGGCAGTGTTTGAGCTAAGAGGAAGGGGCCAAGGCACCACAGATGATTGAACAAGTTCTCCCTCCTCATTGGCTGCTACCTCCATGCTGTGACTAGCTTCTGTGATAACATCATCTCTAAGTCCTTTCATTGACTGATTTTGTGCTCCACTATTTTGGGGAGCAGGTTTTGCTCCAGTTGCCTGTCTGATTCCTTCCTCCTGCTTAGACCCTGAAGGAGGCTTAGGATTAGGACGATCTGCCAGAATGGTTAGAGAGTTTTCCAGTTCACTTGGCTGACTTGCAGCAGAGCTTTGGTTAAAAGTTTGTCCACGGGAAGGGAATGAGGAGGGCATCTGGGTACCAGCAAGGGACAGGTGGCCTGGGCTGAAGACAGAAAAGGAGATTTCAGAGATGAACCTGAAGGCTTTTGAAAAAACTGACCAGCTACAGATCATTGTTATGCTCCATTTCCCTCTGGCAACATGCCACCATTCATCTCAAGCAGCCAGAGCTCCACCGTGTTAATCAAACAAAGGTCGGAGAAAATTCAAGCATGAAAGCTGTTAAGAAAAGACACAGTTGGTTGTTGCCATATTTTAAACCAATTCACAGTAATTTAGGGTAAAGCATGGTGTTTGTTAAAGAACAACACACTTGCTAATCGTAAGCTTTCCAGAAGTCTTTACATCCCCATTGACAAGATAACTCCAGACTTCCACAAGTTTGACCAAAGAGAGGTCTAGCTATGCAAGATTATACCAAACTGGACATGCTGGAGGCATAGAAATATGTGACTCAACCAAAGCAAAACACCAATTTAAAACATGCTCCAGCCTCGATTGAACTGTAACATGACCAAACCAATCCATGTATCCATAACTATTGACATGCTATTTAGATGCAATAAGTACTGAGGAAACACAAGGAACCTGGCAACATTACTTGATGCCAACCCCTGTTTATAAAGTGATCTTGGACAGGAATACACAGTAGATCAATTTTTTCAGGCTTGTTTCACTACTGCTGAAAGTTTGACCAAAGCCAGTACAAATGACCACAACACCAATATAGCACAGCCTCAGGTTCCCTTAGCAACTTGGAAAAACGGAGCACAATGCTATAGGTGGTCAGGGTGTATTAAAAATTCAGGTTCCGACACGTTCCGTTTTTTTTCTATGATTTCTAAAGAAGATTTATGGATGTTTAGGATATCTTCAGAAAGCGTAAGTCACACTAAATCTAAGAATATGTGTGTCATGTCTGTGTGTTCAGACATATTTGACTCTGAGAAGGAGTGAGATATTTGAAGCAAATGGTGTGCTAAATCAGCAGCCAAATAAAAACAACTCACTTCCCGTTTTTTTTTTAGAACACCTGCAACATCACGTCTCTTTCACCTGACGCATTATCTTTACCCTTCACCCCAACTATCCCGCTCACCTCAGTTAGAAAGCCTCTGTTCTAAGTCTTAACCAACGCACGTTATGAAGTGGAAATTCAAAAAACATGTAATTATGTTGTTTAAGCTGACACATAGAGTAAATGACTCATATGCTAACACACAACTATTTCTTGAGAAAGATCTGCAGAAAGGCCAAACCCTCAGTAAGTGAAGGATAGTAATACTTAGTAAGTAATTATTTTTTCCCTGCAGGTATATTGAGTCAAAGCCTTGGTTATTGGAGGAAGCATACTCCACAAATACACAGGCATATTTCTTTGATCCACAAGAGGCAACAAGCAGACATCTCTCATTTAGCTAGCCCAGTTACAGTACTCACCTCTCTCTCCCTGCAGCTTTTTATATCCCTCTCACCCACACTTACTCACCCTGCTTCACCTTCCATGTACAGCTCAGCCATCCAGATGGAGCCAAGATCTTCCTGTCCTGTCTCATACTCCACCTCCTCGTCCTCCTCCTCTCTCAACCACACTGGGATAGCGCCAGATTTCCAGTTGGATTTTCCTTCTTTAACTGACCATCTCAGACCATGATTATCCCGGCCTTTATTAAGAGCAATTACAGAATCTTTGGGTTTGACTGATCTGGAGTCCACCTCCTTTTCTCTCTCCATCTCTTCTCTCTCCTGTTCAAACCTCTTTCTCTCCTCCTTTTCTCTCTCCATCTCTTCTCTCTCCTGTTCCAACCTCTTTCTCTCCTCCACCTTTTCTCTCTCCATCTCTTCTCTCTCCTGTTCCAACCTCTTTCTCTCCTCCACCTTTTCTCTCTCCATCTCTTCTCTCTCCTGTTCAAACCTCTTTCTCTTCTCCTCCTTTTCTTTCTTCATACTTTCTCTCTCCATCTCTTCTCTCTCCTGTTCCGACCTTTTTCTCTCCTCCTCCTTTTCTCTCTCCTGTTCAAACCGCTTTCTCTTCTCCTCCTTTTCTCTCTTCATACTTTCTCTCTCCATCTCTTCTCTCTCCTGTTCCAACCTCTTTCTCTCCTCCTCCTTTTCTCTCTCCATCTCTTCTCTCTCCTGTTCAAACCTCTTTCTCTTCTCCTCCTTTTCTCTCTTCATACTTTCTCTCTCCATCTCTTCTCTCTCCTGTTCCAACCCCTTTCTCTTCTCCTCCTTTTCTCTCTTCATCCTTTCTCTCTCCATCTCTTCTCTCTCCAGTTCCAACCACTTTCTCTTCTCCTCCTTTGTTTTCTCCATCCTTTCTCTCTCCATCTTTTCTCTCTCCTTTTCCAACCTCTTTTTCTCCTCCTCCTCTGCTCTTTCTATCCTTTCCTTCTCCCACCTCTCTCTCTCCTCCTCTCTCTCCTTCTCCTGCTCACTAGCTGCTAGTCTCAGACTTGCCACCAGACTTAGCCCATGTGAAGGTTTCTGAGCTAGTCTAGTCTCTATGCTAATCGTCTGGTTTTCTGTAGTGTCAGAGAAGGCCGTGGGTGGAGAAATGTCCACACCAATGGGACTCAGTGGCTCGTCATCTAGTTCAGAGGAACGGAGAATCTCTGCCTGTACTTCATGTGAAGATGGCTGATCTTCATTACTTATAAGGAGGTGTGGTTGGTCTGCAGATTGTTGTGGATGACCTGCACCAGTGGGTCCAGTTGTCTGCAAGATGGAGGCCACTGTCTCATAGCTAAAGGGGCAGACATGAGGGACAGAAAAACTCTGAGACAGGGCTCACCCTAAAATGACCTCAGCAGGCTCCGAACAGTGTGACAGAAAGCCAGACAGCATGCTTTATTAAGTAACTCCTTTTTCTCAGACTTTGTTTTGGTGCTTGTCCAAAGCACACAGAGGAAACATTTATTGTTGGTTGTACTGAGAACTACCCTACACCTTTTTCAATGTAGTGCACATCATAATAAAGCCCACTGGCATTTCCATCACCTCTGGTATGATTAAAAACTGGTGCCATGCAGCTCATAAAAAGATAACGCAGCCAGCCAATAAATATGCACCAGACAAATTCTCTTTGACACATTGAAATTAACAGCACATTGTGTAAAACAGCTCACTGAGTGGATATCAACTAATTATGGTTGATTACCTGGTGTTCTCTAGGTAGCTTGTAAATACTGTTTCATGCACAGTGCAGGTATAAAAACACCAACCTGTTTCACAACATTAAGCACTCATACTATAATAACTGCCATGGGGATCAAGTAATAAGTTGTAAAATGTCTCTTTAAATAGATAAATGAAGCATACGGCTACATTTCCTGGCCATTATTAGATAAGGGATGTAACGTTTATATTTTGAAAACCTTTTAATAACCTCTGATATAATAAACTGACATAATAATCATATGTACGTACAGTATGTTTGGACATAATTGTCCGCCCAAACGTTTTATTATTATACCATTTCAGTTAATTTTATAAAATGTTATCCTTTTTTGAGGTTGTATTAAATGTTGAACTAATAATTGTAATTGTAATAAGATTGTTTTTATTGTACCTGTCTGAAAGTCATTGAATTATCCAAAAGTTTTCTAATTAATATTAATTATTGGCAATATGTTTTGACTGTGTTGAAAAGAACTAACAAACCATTTGATAGACAGGCAGACAGATAGACTCACCCTCTATACAACACACCAACTACTGCTGACATGAAGCCAGCAGGCGCCTCCATCTGTTGCTCTGCAACACACACATCTGCCTCTGTCTGTGCACATTTCTGGGCCCTACCACACACAGAGACAATCACGCAAAAAACGTTCTCTTGTGAAAAGCTCTCATCACATAATGTCCATTGAAACAACCAGTCTAACAGCATGGAGAGATATTGAGATTAAGAGAATTGCATCAGATGAGGTTAATTGCAACTAAGCAATGGTTAAGCTGTAGCACCACAAAAGAACAGTCAGTGGCTTCATGAGTGTGAGTGTGTGTGTGTGTGTGTGTGTGTGTGTGTGTGTGTGTGTGTGTGTTTGTGTTGTGAGTGTGAGTTTGTATTTGAGCAAAAGCAGACATGTGATGCCATGCTAAAAAGGAACCGTCACTGACTCACCCCCCTACACCACCCTCCTCTAGCTTCTCATCCTTCTCTTCAGTGCTCTGACTACATTCCATCCCTCTTTCCTCTCCTGTCTCCACCGTGGTCTCCTCCACCGTCGCCCACAGCTGTTTTTCTGTCTCGCACACTGGCTCTTTATTGTTGATTGAAGTTTCCTGACCACCAGCCACAACCGTGGCTGGTTTCTCCTCATCTACTACCTCCTGTTGTGGTTTTCCCAACGGCTGGAGAACATGTTCCGGCCGCAGTCCTGGTTCTGGTTTTGAGGGAAGCAGCGGCTCCAGCGCCACAGCCTTGCGCTCAACGGCTGGTTTGGGGGAAACCACGGGTGAGGTTTCTGGTTCAACACTGGGTCTCTCTGGCTCTTCGGGCTCCTCTTTAACTGGCGTTGCGGGGGGTTCAGCAGGAGGTGGGACTATGTGATGTGTTTCTTTTGTTGCTAGTGACTTGTGCTCCTGCCTGACAGGGGTGTCCATGTCAACAGTATCTTCTCTGTGTGAGCTAGAAGAAAGGAAAAAAAAAAAGATGAAGATATAGCCATTAAAGTTTTATATTTGCTACCTATGACATTACAAAGAAGCCAGACTGTCGCTGAAGAAGACAGACACACACATGGTCAGAAAGACAGATAAAGCAGACAGGCAGACAGACAGACCTCCCCTCATCCATTCTTACCCTCTGCACAAAGGTTTTGTACCCTCCTTGGCAGAGATATTTTCAGGTGTATCTTTCCCACTTCTCCATTCTAGCGCTTTCCATAGAGGAACCTCTGCATCAGAAAGCCTCTGTGGAGGTGGCACCCGGGTCAAGATCTCGAATGTGAATGCTTTATCCTGAACAGTAGGGCCTGAACGGATGCCAGGTGGAGCACATGTGGTAGATATTTTCTTTTCTAGGACAATGTTTAACAATGTAAATTCCTTTAAGAGTGAGGGTTGCCCCAGACTGGAATACGGGGAGCGAAAGAGAAAAACATAAAAGAGGAAGAAGGAAGAGGGGGGTAGAAGAAAAAGCCTTCAGCAGAATTAAGAAAGGAGAGGAGGAAAGCCATACAACAACAACAACAACAAAAGCAGAAGAAAATGATAACAGGCGTGGGCCATACCATACAATTTGATTCCAAGTAATACCACAGCATGATTTTCAATTAGCATTTTCTATTGACTATTGTCTGTAAATCCCATACATGTTAAACTGCAAGACAGCTTGTATGGTAAATAATGTATTTTTATTGTGTGAATTCTCTGAACTCACACATTCAGACACCAAAATAATGTATTTATTTTGTATCACTTCAGTATTACCATGGTAATCGTCAGTAGCATCAATACTATGGGGATGGATCTACCCACCCCTACGACATAGATAACACACACAGTCTTCCGTGAGCAGAGAATCACAACATAAACACCAAAAAAGAACAGAGAAATAATCAAAATAGAAATGTTGAATGATCCAGCTCAACTTGATACCTCTTCAGTGCGGAAATACAGAGTAACAAAACAAAGACTGATCTTTAAATCAGTAGAATTTGAAATGGCGTGATTAAATTAGCTGATAAGCAAAGCAGATGACAGCCATTTGAGATTAAAAAACTAAACAAAAAAAGAAATCAAAACCCACAGTGAAGTGATTACTTTGTACACCAGTGGTGTAACTCACCGCTCATTGGAGGCAGAGCTTGGTTTATTAACTGATGGAAGGCTTGTCTCTCTGGCTTGTGATTGGCTGGAAACTTGTGAGGACAGCTGCTCAGATGTAACGCTGGTTCTGTCCGGAGGAGGGAGGTGAAAATCAGGAAGTGGAGTTTGTCTTACATCTTTAAGAGCTGTTGGCGAGTGTGTGAAACTGGGAAGAGGTGGCAAAAAAGAAGAAGAAGAAGAAGAAGAAGAAGAAGAAGAAGAAGAAACCAGAGCTTTCATCTTCTGCTTGTCCTCATCTGACTTGTTGGCCTCCCGACTGCAGACATGAGCTGCTCGATCCTTCTTCTTCCTCTTGTCTTCCTCCTCCTCTTTCTCCTTTATCCTTTCCATCTCTTCCTTCTCTTGCAAAAACTTCTTCTGTTCCTCCTCTTTCTTTTTCCTGCCTTCTTCCTCTTTTATTTGGCTTTCCGCTTTCTCTTTCTCCTCTCTATGTCTCTTCTCCTCCGCCTCCTCCATCATTTTCCTTTCCTCTTCCTTTTTCTTCTCCTCTGCTTCTTGCCATCTCTGCTCCTCTTTCAGTTGTCTTTCCTTTTCCTCCTCCTCGTGTTTCATCCTCTCCTTTTCTTTCTGCTCCTTCAGGAGTTTTTCTTTCCTCCTCTCCTCTTCTTCACGTCTTTTCACCTCTGCTTTAATTCTCCTCTCTATCCTTTCCTTCTCCTTCTTTAAGATTCTTGCATTCTCTTTATCCTCCCTCTCCCTCTCCTCTTTCAATACTCTCTCCTCTTCTTCCTCTTCTCTCTTTCTTCTTTCCTCTGCTTCTTTGGCTCTCTTCTCCTCCTCCCTCCTCCTCTCCCTCTCCTCTTTCAGTACTCTCTCCTTTTCTTCCTCTTCTCTCTTTCTTCCTTCTCCTGCTTCTTTGGCGCTCTTCTCCTCCTCCCTCCTCCTCTCCCTCTCCTCTTTCAGTACTCTCTCCTTTTCTTCCTCTTCTCTCTTTCTTCTCTCCTCTGCTTCTTTGGCTCTCTTCTCCTCCTCCCCCCTCCTGTTCCTCTCATCTTCTACCTCTTTTTTCTTTCTCTCTTCCTCTTTTCTCCTCTCCTGGGCCTCCTCCTGTTTTTTCCTCTCCTCCTCCTCCTCCGCCTCAATTTTCTTTTTCTCCTCCTCCTCCTGTAAAAATTGTTTCTGCTCTTGCTCCCTCTTTCTTTTATCTTCCTCCTCTTTCAATGTATGTTGCTCCTTCTTTTTCTCCTCCAAGCGTTTCGCCTCAACCTTCCTCCTCTCTTCCTCTTCCAGGAGCCTCTTTTTCTCTTCCTCCATCATCCTTCTTTGCTCCTCAAACACTCTCCTCTCCTCCATCCCTTTCTCCTCCTCCTCTTTCATTATCCTCATAAATCTTTCTTTCTCAAGTCTTCTGTCCTCCTCCCTCCTCAGTTTTTCATTTTCCTCCACCACCTCCAGTAGTCTCTTCTGCTGCTCTCTTTTCCTCCTCTCCTCTTCACCCCGCTTCCTCTTCTCCTCCTCCTCCTCCCTTAGCTTCACCTGTTTGTCTCTCCTCTCCTTCAGGAGTCTCTCCTCCTCGCATTTCTTCTTTTCCTTCTCCTTCTTGACCTGCTCCTCCTCCTGTAAGAGCCTCTTCTTCTCCTCCTCTAACAGTCTCTTCTTCTCTTTTTCATGTGTTCTCCTATCATCCTGCTTCTGGAGAGTAACTTTTTGCTCTTCCTCATTCCTCCTCCTTTCCTCCTCTTGTTTTTTCTCCTTCTCCTTCTGCTTCTCCTGCTCTACCTTCATCATCACCTCCCTCTCCAGTGCTGCTGCCTCTAACTGCTCCGTCAGTAACGGCTTTTCTCCACCGGCCTTTTCATTGGTTTTCTGTTCAAGACTGCAGAACAGATAAACAATATTCCTTAATCCTAAATCTGTGTGTGTGTGTGTGTGTGTGTGTTTGTGTGTGTGTGTGTGTGTGTGTGTGTGTGTGTGTTTATTATCAGTTCACATTTTGCAACCTTATTTTTTCATATTCTGTTTCTTGACTTAATCTGCAAATATAAATACTCACCCCATAGGACACCGTTTGATAGTATCCTGTTTAGAGTCATCCTCTTCCAGAAACAAGCCACCTGATTCTTGTCTCTGGTTAAATGACTCAAAGTTGATGTCATCAAAGTCAGGCTCGAGCTCAGGCTTTGCCAGTGGTGGCTTTTCGGCCTTAAAAGCACTAACACTCTTCCCATTGGTTGGCTTAGTCAAATAAATTTCCCCCTGAGCATTTGGCTGTTTAGGAGTGATAAACGCTGCTACAACATTGGTGGAGGGCTGCTGAGGGGTCGAGCTTGAGCTCTCACAGCAGGAGAAGGGCCATGGAGGGGGCGGGGCTATTATCAGCTGTGACTGGGCAGGACTGGGGACAAAAAATTTGGAAGTCAGGCTTCAGAGATAATTGGGTGAGGTTTCACAAGGCTGAGCGTGCAGGAGGTGATTAGGGGTGGAAACAGGAAGCCGCAGAGCAGACTACAGACCTGATAATTATTCCAGTGCTGTGTACTGGAAGGTCAGTGCAACAGGAGGCAGGGTACAAAACACTCTGCAACTGTTAGCAGATGTTAGCATCAAGGAAGCTCAAACACCAAGCACAAATCAAGGATGAGGCCTTAAACAATATTTGGAGCAGAAAACTGTTAACCACACCAACGCAATCTCAGCAAGCTAAAGTGGGTTTGCCTAACACATGATAGGCGTCAAAACCGCTTTGCGCTGGCCATTCCACTGATTTCCTACGAGGAGAGCGGTGCCGCCCAACTATGCGCTGCGCTACACTTGACGCCGCGCGCAGTTCAGATATGCCGCTTTGTGCTGTTCTCAAAGTTCAAATTATTTCAACTTTGACCTAATTGCGTCTGACCTTTCGAAAGCGCAACCAATAAGTTAACAAATGTCGTTACCTAGCAACGGGCCACCCTGCGCTGCGCGTTGCTCAGCAGCCTACCTAGCGGTGTGCAGAGAACATATTGCATATCATGTGTAGGTGGCTTTACTTTAAATCACTGCATTCTCTGTGGCTAGAACCAGTGGCTTTTCCCCAGTTTCCAGTCTTTGTACTAAGCTAAGCTAACCCTCCCCTGGTTGAAGGCAAATAATTGTATTTCCCAAATTGTATTTCCAAAGTATTCCTTTACACAATCATGTAATTTCAGCAGGCAGTCCATCTCAAACTGTACCACTCTCTATGCTTGCTGTCATGAGTCTGGTCTTCTTAAGACAACTTGAGAACACAAGAAGGACAATCAGAAATTACTGGCTTTTTAAAAACTTGTTATTTTTTCTGTTTTGATGTTTCTCCCAAGCTCTGCTGGGGGCTCCAAAAAAGCATCAAAGGCATCCAAAGCAAGTAATCTAAATGTAAACACTCATGTGATATCATCCCATGACCTCACCTGATCCTTGCTGGTTCAGGTTTGTTTTCGGATATGGCCGCCTTTGAATCCTGGGCTAGTCTGATTGGCTGGTTGGATACTCTGATATTGGCCACTTCCCGGTTATTTTGAGGAGAAACCTCGCCTCTGCTCAAAGGGCTCAAAGTAGTTTCCTTGTCTGCTTGGGGGAACGTTGAACCTATAAAGAGCAAAAGCAAGGCTATTTTGGTAAAAATCTCCTTTCAAATGAGACATTTTCACATGTCAGTAAGCACGAGGTAACTGTCTTGGCTAAAACAAACACAGAAAGGAAACCGTTTGATTGGTCGGCTGCTGTACCTGACTGACAGCAGCTGATCGGAGCGGGAGGAGCAGAAGGAGAGACAGTGAGCTGAGGGTCAGGAGAGGAGAACAAAACAGAGGTGGAAAGAGAAGAGGAACGAGTGGGTGAGGTTCGTGGAAGGGAGGCAGCAAGGCCTGGAGCCGCGGGGTCACAGAGGGCATCAAGATCGGGACTACTCAGCAGAGGGATAGGGGTGATGTCACTACCAGATGTTAACCACGCCCCCTGAGCACCTGAGGGAAGCAGAGAGGAAGGACAGGGAAGATGAGGTGGAGCGGGATACAGGGGAGATTAGATGAAGCCGGAAGATGGTGGTAGAAGATGAGGAGAGGAGAATTAAAGGAGTTGCCATATTGTTGACATTGGTTACCTGGCTCTGAGATAGAGGGGTGAGATTTAACAAGAGGAGGGGCATCAGTGGAAAAAGGAGAGGGAGAGGAGGGACGGGCATATGACTTGAGAACCTGAGGTCTGAACATGTGAGCACGGCCTAGTAGAGAGGACAGACGAAAGACATTACGAGCAAAACAGAGAATGTGAAAATAAAAAGAACTTTTGAAAGATTTGAAAGTAATATTTGTAACAGACTATCATTTCTTTAGTCCAGTCTAGAGACAAACCAGAAGCTAAATTAGGATCATCTGCAGATTGAACCTCCAGGGGGCGCCGTTGATGTGACACAGAAACTGAGGAGAGGACAGCAAGGTAGAAAGTAGAAAGAGAAGTGATGAACAAAAAAAGAAGAATAAAGAGAAAAAAATGTATTGACAACAGGAGGTAAAGTGTGAAAAGCGGAACGGCATAGCAAATTTACAGTGTGCATTTTACTAATATATAACAGCTCGGAAGTTATCCATATCTGTCAGGGACAAACTGTTTGCTGCAGTCTCAACAGTGTTTACAAGTGTCAAAGTAACAACATTATCGATAAGGCTAAATTCAATATTTAATTTCTTAATGTTCAATAATTCCAAAAAGTTTGTTTTGTAATTCACTTTCATCTCTTAACGATTTCAAAATTATGTATAACAACAAGAAGAGTTTTGTAAAAGCCAGTAAAGCACATACTTGTATTCATTAAATTGTCTTTGTTATATCATGGATGTTTAAATATCATTTAAATACAGTCAATCATTTTATGTATATACTGACTAGTGAATTATGGGTAGACTACGCTAGGGTTATGTTTACATTTAGTATTGCATTCATTAGTTATTATACAATTAGATATAATCTTATTATTTATTTGATAGTATTCTTAGGGCAGTTTAATGCAAATGTATAAAGACGTTTATAGCATGGAGCTAGTTAGATTGAGAGAAGTATGTTAGCATGGATCAAAACACACCTGTCAAACTTTTGGATAAGATTCACCTCCCCCATGGTGGGAGATAAATATTTTAATAAACCTATATTCTGGACTTGTGAGTAGGCTACACTTGTAATAATAAAAACCGAGGCAATCCCAACAAGCCTTCAAACTTAGTAAAACATTCTCTACAGTTACAGTGAAACCACTGAAAACTTGACTGCAGCATTACACGGACTGAATTCAAAAGTTAAAAGGCAAAACATGGAGAAAAAAACGAACAGAAAAGCAAGCAGATACCATATTAGCACAATTCAGGCGGCTACAAAACCTTTCTTTGTTCTCGTTGGATGAGGTACTGCAGCACTGACAAATTGTTTAACTCTGATCTAAATTCTGATATTAGGACAACCTGATCTTCCTCACAACACACCACACTGTACATAAGTAGTCTACTACACTGTTTTGACTGTGTAAAGTAACATGGGCATGAAATCATGTGGAACACAACTATCAAACCATCACACATAAGGAACGGGAAAGCGTGCAGCATGCGTATCTGCCACCAGCCATGTTGATACCTTTTCCTGAGCCTGACTGGAAGATTCTGGGCAGAGACGGAGGCTGAGACATGGTCCGGGCGAGCGGAGGGTGAGCAGATGGAGGAACAGAGGACAGGGAGGGCTTTGAGGGAGAGGAGGATTTAGGTGGGAGATGCTGGGAGTCAGTAGATGTGGTCTTATGGGTGTGAGTGGTGAATTCAGTGAGAGAAGACTTTTGGGGAGCCATGGACGATGATATAATATTCTTGGGTAATGACAATCCGGGGGAGGGAAGTTTAGGAGTTATTGAGGTATTGCCTGTTTCAGAGGCACTGGGTGGCTTAAAGGGCAGTTTAGAGAGGGTATTTGAAGTATAATTCAGGGTAACAGAGGACACTGCTAAAGAAGGCTCCACTGAAGCAGCGGGTGAAGTAGTCACAGATTCAGAGCATTTGGAAGATGGAGAATGAAGGGAAGAGGAAATGTTTTGGAAAGAAGGCGTGATAATGGGTGCTTCGGAGGATTTGGGGGATGAAGGATTTACAGGAGACACATCAGAGAGAGGCAGTACAGAGGAGGCACTCTGGATTGAAGCAGTAGCTGCTGGGAGCTGGGAGCTTGGAGTTTTAAGTAGTGGGTCAGAAGAAGCGACAGCCTCGGGAAGACAAGGGATGGAAGTTTTTTTATGCTTGGTTCTAGGTGAAGGCTGAGGGGAGGGGCCAGGGGAAGGTTGGGGCTCTGACTGGACAGGTTTAGTTGCGAAGGGGTGTCGGCTGCGACGGGGCGAGGGCCGAGGAGCGATTGGTAGAGGAGGGAGGGAGTGGACCGCAGGACTGGGAGGACCGCCATCTCGCCCACAGGCTGAATAAGTAGATGGATGGATGGAGGATCAGTGAAAGTTGATTTTTGTGAAATAATGAAAAAGACAGAAGGAAAAAAGTCATGAATTGAAAATGAAAATGAAATGAACTGTCATTTCAAATGGGAGTCAACGACAGTTGATGATTTGACACACATTTTTAGCTGTGAATGCGTTCACATCAACGGTGAAAAGCATATACATTTACTTAAGTATTGTATTTCAGTACAGTTTTGAGGTACTTTACGAGGTAGTATTTTCATTTTATACTACTTTATGTTCCTACTCCACCACATTTCAAAGAGAAATCATGCACTACATTTATCTGACAGCTATGGTTTTGCGTTACTTTGTATATTTGCAGATTATTTGACTTTATTTTATTTGATTTTACTTTCTTGTATTTAATGTAAAACCTGTTTTAAAGCAAATTAATTTATTTCATAATGTTTTCAACTTAACTTTTAATAATTCTAGTGCAGCAACCTGCCTTTTAAAAAAATGTATTTCTTATTCGTATTATTACATTTACATTTATATTAGAAACCTTGTTGTGCATTTTAGGACTTTATAAAAGTGGAGATTTTTTGTAGATTAAACATCCCAAAATTTCCTTTCAAGTATTAATAATAACCAACATCAACAAAAATGCAACAAAAATGACTTGTTCTTGTATATTTGCTATTTTATTTTACATTTTTGTGTACTACTACTACTCCTGCTTAAGTTATCTGCACACGTCTTTCATCAATGTCGAGATGAGAAATATGTGGTATGCCGAACAAATGGCATGAGTGTGTGAAATATTGTTATATAAGCTGAGCATCCCAATAACAGACAGGGGGAGAGAGATTTCCTGTTAAAACCTCCTCCTCATCTCTGGCAAGAGAGACACACAGCAGGAATGGGAGAAAGAAAGGTCAAAGGCTACCTGAGATTGGAAAAGTAGATCCAGTGAAGTCTCGCTTGTCAGGTGGAGGGGGAGCAGGGCGATTTGGGCGAGTTAGAGTGTGTGGAACGACTGCAGCGGCCAGAAAAGAGGAGAGCAGAAGAAGTGCCAGGAGGTAAAAGAAAGAAGATGAGTAAGAAATGTAAGAAGAAAAGCTTCAAAGTGAAGCTCAGAGAGAACAAGCAAGGTGTATTGTGTAAGTCTGCCTACCTGCAGTCACAGACTTCTTGTCCTCATCTTCATCGCTCTCATTAAAGTCCTCCAGGTTGCCGATGTCTGTTGGTTTGAAGCTCATCAGGCTGGCCAGACTCTGCATGTCTTCGTCACTGATGATCAAGAAAATGAGAGCAAACATTTATCACATGGTCAGAGAAAACATTCCTTTGGATTAATAATAAGGTCAGCATATCAAATGTGGTTGAGGCTTAATTTACTAACCTCAAAATTGAAAGTTTACTACCCAGAGAAAGTATTTAAAAAAGTAAATATACACAAATACATAAAAAACACTTTTTCAAGTCTGAATTGTTGAAGCACTACTGTCTGGGATAAAAGTAGTACTCACGTGGCTTTCCCCTCTCGGACGAAGACACAGGACAGCGACAGCTTGAGCGTGGCCTCCACCACTTTGACTGACAGGGGCTTCAGCTTCAGGGTCAGGTCAGTCTGGGTTGGCGTCTGACTGGCAAACCGCTTCAGGTTGATGTCTGCTGATGCCAGCACCTTCCGATGCCCCTTGCTCTCCTTTTGATGACCAACAAAATCAATCATGATACGAACAGCCTTTTGAATCATATCAATCTAAAGAATCAAAAGCAGCTGTGCAGTAGTCAATAGATACGTACACCCTCAATGACAAAAGTCCACTCTTTGTCCTCAAATTCATCAGCATTGACCTCCTGAAAAAAAAGAGAACAAACAAAAACATTTGCGGTCAAACATCCTCTCCACTTATAATACGTACATACATCCACCTGTGTATCTGCTGTTTCTTTGTTTCATCCATTTCCTTCTAAATGCTGCAATCTAAGAAATGCGTGAATTTACTCATCTGACTTTATAACACAGACTCTATGTCAGAGCTCCTGCACACTGCCTGCATGGCGTGAGAGTGTACGCTGTGTGGCATGTCCATTTTTATTTTGGCTCCCATGTTAACAGGTTAGAGCTTGCACACTGTTGCGTGACATGCACATGAAAATGCAAGGTTGTTGGAAGTGGTTCCAGACAAAATATGCCTATGCTATCAAACAGTATATTCTTATGTTTAACATGACATATACAGTACTACTGGGATTCATACTTGTGTACAGACAAGGCTAGCAGCAGCAGGGCCGCTTCAGACACGTTTCTGGTGTTCGAAGACATAGAAATGCCCCGTAGCTGCCACACAACTGACACGCAACAGAAACGCCACGCTCACGCCACGCAGGAAGCATCTGCATTGGTTACATTTTTTCTCTAATTTCCCTTTTTGTTTGTGTAGAGTGTAAACGGTGTTTTCTAGTTTTGGTACCTTGAAGAGTGTAACAGAGATGTCGATGTTTTCTGGGACAGGCCAAACCACCATGCCCCTGTAAGGGTTCTTGATTCCAGGCTGCCAACTGTGGAGCTGCGCAACAAACAACACTGGTGAGACTATCAGTGGTGGATGAAGTATTCACATCTTGACTTCTTCTTTTAGTAAAAGTAGCAATACCACAGTGCAGAAATACTCTGTTAATTGCAATACAAATGTTACTTACAGTAAGTATAACTACAAGCATCAAAATACATTTATACCAGAAGTAAAAGGACATTATGCAGAACAACTAATTTAAGAACAATGTAAATTATATAGTTGTATGATAATTCTTTATGCATTAATGTGTAATCATTGTTTTATTCTTGGGGCTGGTAAAGGTTGAGCTCATTTTAAAACTTTACATACTGCTGGGTATTTTATTCTATAAAATTCTTTGGAAATGTTGTTCATTATACTTTGTTTTAATAATCAGCATCAATAAATGTAGTGCAGTTAAAAGTACAATATTTCCCTCTGAAAAGGAGTAGAAGTATAAAGTATTGTGAAAATGGAAATAAAAAGTACAAGTATTTAGGTACTTTCTACCACTGGAGACTGTGTATGTATGTGTGTGTGTGTGTGTGTGTGTGTGTGTGTGTGTGTGAGTGTGTGTGTGTGTGTGTGTGTGTGTGTGTGTGTGTGTGTGTGTGTGTGTGTGTGGTGGGTCAGTGGTTTCACCTTGGAGCACATGCGTCTGTTCCTCCTGGTCCACACCACCCTTAGCTTGTCTGGTTGCCTACAGAAACATACAAACCATAGATCAAAACACAGAACGTGTTGCTGAATGCTGTTACTTGAGATTCACTGCCATTTTATCAACATTGGTAACTTTAGAAAGACGCATGGATAATACACATTACCATGTTCAAACGTTTAGGTCTTCAAAGGAACTGGATTTTATACAAATGAGACAACTCAAGGTCCTAATTGAAGGTCTGGTGAGTCACTGCTAAATAATACTTTGGAGTCATAGATTAGGCACTGATGTGTGTGTGTGTGTGTGTGTGTGTGTGTGTGTGTGTGTTTATGTAGATGGCTGTGATCGCCACGGTAAAGCTGTTTTTCTAGTGTGTGTATTCATGGAGCTGTTTATCTGTAATTAGGCTACACAATAATATGTGTGTGTGAGTGGTGTGTCTAGGCCTGTCGTTTTGTTTATGTGTGTGTTGGTAACGTGTACGTGTGTATTTTCTCAGTCCTCTCCTTTGCAGCACAGGAAGTGAAACTGGAGTCATGTGAGTCTATGCGAATGTGAGGCAGCACGCACAGGAAGATGGCTCCCCCTTCACAACATAACACACACATAGTCAAATTCATAGTATTCTTCAAACCTCACAGCCTACTTTATCTGTAGAACTATAGGATGTTCTCTAGAATATTAGTACATGCTGTGTTTATGTTCTATGTTTGTTAGCGGGTCCGGAGTGGCATCAGAAATAGTCTGACAGGCCCAGAGCGTAAGAAGTTACAGAGGGAAGTGGGATCCTAACCACAAGACACAAACACATCTTCTGTACTAGTGAGCTCAGTGACAATGGGGTTTACACGGGCGAACATTACTGGTGTAATGCAGTTGAGCAACATGTAATTGCTGTAATTGTGGTTGGAGTCTTGTCATTTGGCAGACAATGGTTATATTCCACAGCCGTCTAGATTAGTGTTAAACAATACCTCCCATCTAACTTTGTTTCAAACAGCATTTAGTGTTTGTGATATTACTGTAAACAGAACACAAACATTTACAGGCAAAACGTACTCATTAAATCTATCTCATGTTTTGTCACATAAAGCACTCTTGTGTTACTGTAAAACAGCCTGTGGCTTAGTCTTTAATTATGTCTGCGCCACTGTCAACATCACTTAAACATTTTCTGTCTGTTGTCATTTACAAACTGCCAGGCCTTCTTATCTTTGGCCATATGTATTTCTGTTTTCTATATCCAATAGAGTGTAAAGATATGTTGTTCTTACAGTCATTAATCCTGTTAAACAAATGTGTTGCGGATTAGGAGCAGTGTAAAAATGTGTATTATCATTTGGTTGCTACCATCTTATTAGGATATCTTCTGGGTCTAAATGCTCCAATGTTGTTCACCGGCTAGTCCCTAACTTTGTCTGCTGAGCAGGTAAAAGTACAGTGGGAAACAACAACACTATTAGTGCGATGAGAGTGAACCAAAACAGTAAAGTTGTGGGCCAGACAGCTAAACAGCTGAAACTTACAATCAATGGCGGGGGGGGCAGATTCAGGAGGTGAAGTTCCCTTTGGGTTAAGAGTGACCCCTTTTAGTTTTACATTGTCCTTTTGAGACTTTACAAAATTTTAAATTGAAGCTGCTTTAAATAATGAAGCAATACTATATTGGAACTTTTAACTGTTGAAATGCATTCGCAAGTCAACACACACACACACACACACACACACACACACACACACACACACAAACACACACACATACACACACACACACAGTCGTGTCTGGCTATCTTTGTGGGGAATGCATTATTGACATAATGCATTCCCTAGCCCCTTACCCTAACCTTAACCATCAAACCTAAATGCCTAACCTTATCCCTTACCCTAATCCTAACCTTAACCTAACTCTAAACCTACTCCTAAAACCAAGTCTTATTCCTCAAAAAGCCCTTTAACGTTATGGGGACCAGCATTTTGTCCCCACAAAGCTGTCAGGTCCCATAAGTATACTGTATTCACAGTTTTTGGTCTCCACAAATGTAGCTAAACCTGGCCCACACACACACACTCACACACACACACGCACATAAACACACAAGTTGTACACAAACATGTGGTCAAGGGACCTTCATGTGACCTGACATGTGACCTGAGTTTTATAACACTAGACAAATGGGTTGATTTCATTTTCAAAAACAAAACCTGCCTAAAGATATCCATCTCCAATCTTTCCTTACTTAATTCTCTCCTCCCCCCCCCCTTCTCTCTGTGGTTCCTGGCATGCTTCCCCAACAGCAAAAGGCTTAAAAACTCTAATTTCATCAGATGTGGGGAGTTGTCACTCTTTCTAAATCACTCTATACTGTATGTTCCTTCCCTTCTTTGTGTAGCTCCCTGCTGCTGATCAAACTCTGAAACGTTATTGGAGAACCTTCAGTCAGTTTCTTATCGTGCTGCTGACAAGAAGCTTACACAATTATTCCATGCTTCAATGTATTGGACAGATAAGAAAGAGCGATGTGGGCCAAACTGACATGTGGCCAAAAGTTTAGGATACTCGAGAATACTGTAATTTATGTTTACAATATTTTCAAAATAACAAAAAAGCACCAATATTCTCAGGAAAAAAGTAAATCATGGGGAAAAAAACCTTAATGATGCTGATATTATTCCAAGTTTTCAATTTTAAGCGTGACCCTGGAACCCTAAAACTGACGGTTTTTGTTGTGTCAGTGTATCCCAGAGCTAAAAATTGCTCCATGCTGCATCCCCTGGCCACCCCCCAAATGTTTTGTAGGCTACAACAGGAAATTGCACACGAGGGCAGAGCCCCAGAGCTTAAGCTGAAAGTGATACACGTAAAGACAAGTGAGTCTACTGTTGTTTATTCTAATTCAAATGTTGATGTTAAATGTTAAGTAAAATCTTGCTCAAAATGTACCACAGGGCACTTGGTCAGATTACCTGCATTTGTATACATTTTCAAAATAAATAGGGTGATAATGACAATGATGACAGTGATAATGGATGCAAGATGTCTAGCTTATGGCATTTAATAATAATAGTAATAATAATAATAATAATCATACAAATAATAAAAGGCAATTCAGTGTCAATTTGTTTACATGCTTGCCAATAATGTGGTTGGCAGAGATAATGTCCCTGCACACATTTCAATATTTTTAGATTTGAATAGGCTTCTGTGGTAAAACTTCTCTTTTCAAGATTAAGGAACCAAATGGACTGATAACGGCGCCCTGACTCACATAAACCTTGTCAATACGTGGGGTTGTATGGAACCCATTGACTAAGCACGTGAACGTGCGTGGACGCCCTCATCCTTCTCGGAAAGACCAACGACCCACAACATGACCGTGGTCATAACGGAGTCTTATTATAGCTAATAACATAATACCAGGTAGAGAGGTCATGTAAACTCCAAAAACCGTTAATATGGCCAACCTGTAAAAGTAGGCTACGTTTGTCTCCAAACTCACCATTTCTTTGTGCACTCCAACACGAGTTCCTGGTAAGAGGCAACAAACTGAAACTTTGAAGCCTTTTTACCAACCCTCTGCAGTCTTTTCCATACCGAAGTCATAACTTCCTCTGGTGAAAAGAAAACTTAACAAACAGGAAAAAAAGAAACAAAAAACGCGAACTCCTCCGCGCGAGAAGAATCCAACTGTGTCCGCTTGTCTGTCAGTTCCTTAAAAGGTCCTATTCCTCTGTTGCTGCTTCTGATGAGGATGAACTTCACGCAAGCTGCGACTTGCGCTCATTGGCAGTGTTGAATCACGCTCAGAAATGTCGCCATGTACCGAACAGAAAGAGCCGTATATTCAGAACTGGCAATTAAGCCCGAAGCAAAGAGGAACCGATCCCGCCCTGTTCTCTGTCACTCAAACTGGAAACTCCTGACATAAATCTAAAGGGTCATCCAAACAACTGCAGCAGCTCATTGACAACTTTCCTCTCTTTCTGGCAGAAATCCACATTGAGTCAGCACCGCTTATAAGTCTTGTTGTAATAACTGCCTTGAGTTCACCCTCCCTCCTTCCTTCAGTTACAACAGCCTGTAACAGAGAGACAGGCAAAGAGAGGCAGGATATGCAAAGAGTGTCCACCGGTGATGCAGCAGCATGCAAAGGTCTTTATCTTTGCTGCTTAGACTATAGGTGACGGCACTGAGGTGACAGGCGTAGGCTACCTGTAGACTTTGATCCTCGCTGCTGGAACAGGCTTATCTAACAATTTCACCTAATCAGCTCTGCCAACCCATCTCCTGCAGGAGGCATATGCAAGTGTTCATGCAAGCCCCAGTGCTTTAGCATGAAATACATAAGACACGTTGTTTTTGTTTTCTACTGATCTAATGAGCTCATGGTTAAAACTTTAGGTAACTTCCTGAGTTTCAGTTGCGTCATTTAGCGTTTTCCAGAAAAGTGTCATTCATCCCGTTAACTCCAGAAGAATAGTTTCCGTGGAGAGGGCTAATTTGCATGTGTGTGTGTGTGTGTGTGTGTGTGTGTGTGTGTGTTTACGCTAGGTCAAGGCACAGGGATTTTCCTCAGTGAGAGCAGGAGTGTATTTTTAGATGGGGGAACAGGGATGGATGGATGGACAGAGGCAGCTGGGGTGGAGGAGTGCGGGGCAGCAGCAGGGGGAACAACTTCCTCATGACTCAGAGTTGGTCTAATATTACACTGTGGATCTAATATTCAGAGGTGCATTATTTCTCCCAGTACATACAGCTCCCTGTATTCAATATAACAAACCTGACCACAGTGCTACTTCATTGTTTTTGCTTTTAATCAAACACAGACCTTTTTGTTAAAAAGTGTCAACACCAACCAGCTCTCCCTGATGACACCCACTACATTGCCCCTCAGTCCGATGTCTATTAATGTCACTCACTGTAGTGCACTAACATTATCTATATTGTGTGGTAACAGCAAAAGCCAATAGATGGAAAACAAAGAGGCAGAAAAAGAAAGGAGCAAAGTTGACGAGAGAGACAAACAGTGAGAAGACATGCATTGTGATGCAAAAAGATGGATGCACACAGCGAAACAAGCACGAAGACTGTCAGAGACACAGGGCACATATTTTCTAACAATAACCGCAACATATGTTGATTATAAATAGAGAACAGCACGAGGCTGTCAACTCCAATCGTCACTCCCCTTCATTCCTGCTATTTCCACATCAAATGGTTCCCCCCCCCACTCTGCAGGACTAAAGAAGCTCTCTTGACTGGAGACAGTGTGTCCCCTGTTGGTCATGTTTTGCACTATCATCCTTTCATTACATTTAATTCAAATACAGAAAGTACATGTCTGTGGTGTACACTTTAGTTTTATTTTAAGATGTAGATACAAAAAAAAGAGTCCTTTATTGCCTTTTCCAAAGCATTTGCATGTCTAGAAAAATAGCATGCATTTCGTTTGATTGGTGATTTAATCCAAGACTTTTTACCTGTATCCACAAGGCAAACTGTGACACTTTACTACTTAAAACACATATACTGATACTTCTACAGTTCTAAATGTTTTGTTTGGGAAAATACACTGACAAAAAACTATTCATATTGAATTAAGGAGTTGCTTTCATTTGAACACTACATAGAGATAATACTGACGGAAGCTCATGATTTATGATTATTTAATGAAATCCTAATATGCCTGCCTCCAAGCGGATTCCCACCAGAATTAACCTTGTGTTTGTTGTCCTCACAGAAAGGAATAATTTGCCTTATTTTTTGTCATATTTGTAATGGTGAAGCAGTATGTATTTCAACATAGACATTGTATTTAACCAAGAGAGGTACCATGGTGAGGTTAAAAAAAAAAAAAAAATATATGGCCTGGCAAAAACAACACCAGCACATAGAACGTCAAACACAGAAGTTACAAAAAACTTCCATTTGCTAAATAATTGCTCCTTAAATTTGGGTAAGAAGTGTATATACTGCGTCAAATGCTCATACAACAAAAGAGAACACAGATTATTGATTGACAGCTGATTCCTGTTCTTTAGTCAAGACACTAAATGGCAGCATACTTTGTTCTGGGAAAGTTTATCCTGCTCGATTTACAGAACGAGGAGTCTTGAAAGTCTGGAATTATCAAGAAACCACAAACAGGGATTAGATGTATCAAAAGAGGAATCATACCTGATTATACAAAGATTATAGAAGTGTTCCCCATAAATCTAATTCAATAACAAGAAAGCAGCTTGTAGTAGCATGAAGATTATTTAAAAAAAAGAGCAAAAAGATGTTAACATCTGTTCTTACTTGTCTGTCTTGATTTGTTTTCCCTCTTGTAGTTGGCGTTATTTCTGCTGAGATATTCAACCAATGGAAAATAAGGACACAGGCAGTGTGAGATTAGAAGCTAATAAACAGTTTTTCAACACTCTGTATGCCCCGAGATATGAATTTGCTGTATGAAAAATATTTTTTTTTTACCCACAGCCAGAAAAACAATCTGGATAAGAGATGTATGGTATAAAAAAATAGTGTAAATAGGGCCTAAAGGTTTAGAAATAGACATAGAGTTCAAGAAAACAGTTAAGGTCTCCACAGCGCATGGAGCGTGTGTGTATCTTCATCAGGGAATATGAAAAGAGTCTTTGATCCACTGGTCCCTGGAGTTGCTGTTGGGTGGAGGCAGAGACAAGGACGAAGAGGACAGAGGCTGGGAGAGGACTCCTGTCTCCCCCTGATCTTCATCCTCCTCCTCCTCAGAGGAACCATTATCAGCACTGAGCGAGGCCTCGGACAGGAACGAGGAGCCCTTGTACTCCTGGATGGACTCATGGAGAGACCACAGCTGGCAAAGCAGAGACATGTCGAGCTGACGCAGACCCACCTGTTGCACACAAACACAAAATATCTGTTCTGGCTATTCAATATTTATTTTTTGATACATCTGATCCCTATGTGTGGTTGTCTATATCCACAACGTTCCACTTCTGGGATTACTCCGTTGCTAAAGGAAATGAGTGTCTTTATTTAAAATCCTAGTGGCCTCTAGCCTGAGGGTAGAAGCTCCTCCTGAGCCTCTCGGTGCTGGCCTGGTGTATCCGGTGACTTCTATCCAACCGCAACAAGGAGAAAAGGCCGTTAGCCGGCTGGATATAATATTTAATGGTCCTCCTAGAATATTTCTTGCAGCACCTGGTGGCAGTGTCTATTGTGTGTTCAGCCAATCAAACCCCTCTCTGCAGGGCCTTCAGTACCAGACAGTTCCCTGTCTATCATGTCCTCAGTATTTGAGGGAAAACCTGGAATTTCCTCAGGTGTCTGAGGTGAAACCTTTCTCACTGCTGAGTCAGAATGCAGTGCCTGGTCAGGCAGACCCTCAGTGATGTGGATCCCTTAAACCCTCTCCACTAAGGACCTGTTGATATTAAAGGGGGCGTAGTTTCTTCCCTCCTTCGTCCCAAAGTCCACTATCATCTCTTTAGTCTTGCTAACATTATTAGGTTTTCCATACACTAGCGCGTCAAGTCCTCTATTTCGTTTAAGTAGGTCTTTTCATTGTTTAATCAGATTATACAAATGTTTTAATGACATAATGAATAACGAACGAGGAAAGTTTAAGTTTTACAGTTATTTGAAAAAGCTAGTCAGTGGACCTTGAGTTAAGATTATATTGTCAAAATCATTTAACATCATTGTTTAAATGCATAGGTTTTCTTTGCATAGCATATTAAAGTGGTGTACTAGCTAAGCTATTTAGACAGAGACAGGAGACATCTTACCATCTCTTTCCGCAGCAGAGCCAGAGCAGCGCCCAGACCGCCCGGTTTGCCGTGACCACGCGGCGCGTCCCCGCCCCCCCGGCTGATGTCGGCCTGTATTCGCGCTCTCTTGCTGTGCACCTTCTCGATGTCCCTCCACGACCCGCCGCTGGAGTTCAGGATGCCGCTCAGGCCTCTGGGCAGCGGCGGCAGCCCATCCACCGAGAAGACACCGCCCACCGGACAGTCCGCCGCGCTGCGCCGGCCCCCGTACATCAGGACGCTGCAAACAGCAGACAGCTGACTCAGCACGAGACCTAACGCCACGCTTTGCGCATGGATCGATAATGAAAAAAATCACTTCCCAATGCGCATACAGTCTAAATAATGCTGTCTCACAATCACCCAGAGGTGCTATTGTCCTCTTTCCCAGCAGTAGCGGTGTCCCAAGTATCGAAAACAGGCTTTTCAAAAGGCAAAAGCCAAATCTAGAGTAGAAGCAGTGAATTCCGAGTTAGTGCCAGGCTTCCTGGCTTTGTTTTGTTTCCTCTCCTTTGTGTGGTCGAGTTCACCGACACAGACAGCCCCGGCTCCGCCCGGCAGTGACCGCGCCACGCCCCGGTACAGTCTGCGTTAGGGGAGAAAGGGCGACTGTTAGTTGTTTGTTTGATTTAACTGAAATACTGCTGAGTCACGTTTAGACACAACACAAAGAGTTACACTCAGTTCTATCTTACACTGACAACCTGAACTAGCCCACGTTTGGGTAGACCGTTAAAATGATAAATTGGCCACGCAAATAACCAAACTAATGAATGAGTCTGTAATTTAGCGTTGAAACAAAGATGCACAAGTACAGCTGCACACATACCTGTGATTAACAGGGCACGCTTTAAATAGAAATGCACTTTACATGTTTATTGGTATCCATGGTACTTGTTTAAATGGTGTGTTCTAATTCAACTTCATAGCATTGCGTTTCGCATTTGGCGCCCTCTTGTGGAAAGAAACAAACTGCAGGACTCCTGACCAGGCAAAGTTTTATTCAGGTACATAGTCGAAAAATACTAACTGCCTCGAACAACACTGCAGCTGGCCTTTATCTAATATGAAGTGATGTCTATTAATGTACAGTGCACAGTGCATTTGCTCTAGATGGTTTAACAAAGAAAGAACTATGAGTCTGACTCCTGAATGTTGCCGTTTCAGCTGCGCATCACTGAATCACATGACTAATCATCACCATCATGTATCAAATATATTTACAATAAAAACCTCACAACTGACAGCACACAATAACATCACCAGAGGGTCAGTGACAACAGAAATCCCCCTCGGACTAAACAGTAAACTGAAAATGCACATCTGATCAGAGGACTGGTGTGTTTAACAACATAACTGCAGACTATTTTAATAAATGACTTACAGCCTAGTAGTATGTTGTATATCAGCACAGACACTTGCTTGTGCAGACACACAATTATCCAGACATTTGTGCACTGGGGTTTTTAGCTTTTGTTTGAATTTTGCACATTTCTTTGGATACTACTGAATAACCAATCAGAAAAAATCTTCTCCAGATGGTAAATAGGTAGCCATTTTGGAGTAATGAATCAAAGCCAATCAAATAATAAATTAGCAGTCTTTTACTGTAGAATATAGATTACATCTTCTTTGAAAATGTTTAATGGCCAGATGGTTTTAAATTCATACCAATGACGAATGTGCATTTAGAAATGTTCAGTTCTTATTACACCATAACTTACAAACTGATAGTGACAGTCAAATGTTAAAACATTTGTACTTAAACATATTATGAAACAATGTAACATGATATTTCTGCCAGTCTGGTAACTCAGGAGTGAACATTTGACACTTTAATCTTATTTCAAGTGCATTTCCTGACTAATTTAGAATTCAGCTCTATGCAAGGATCCAGTCAAGGAGACGCTGCAATGCAGCTAACCCGAGTCAGTAGTTCAGGACTGAGGCAAGTAAAAACAGCATTCCCGTTAATCCAGGGTTTCAACCTTTGCCATGGGGGTTACTGGCTAAGCTCCTTGAGGCTGCGCAGCGAGTTGGCACAGCTGGCGATGAGGCCACAGAGCTGGATACTTGATTCCAGGGAGGTCGAACTCTGTAGCTGGTTAGTGGCCCAGCGAAGTTTGGTTAGAATGGCTTCCTCTGCTTCTTGCAACACAGGTTGGAGGCCAGCGGGCTGTGGAAGAACTGGGGGGCGAGTTGGTGCCAGGGATGGGGCGGGGGCAGGAGGTGAAGCAGATGGGACAACAGGTAGAGGCAGGAGAGCTCTCCCCCCCGCAGCTGCTCCCTCACAGTGCTCTGGTCTGGGCAGAGGAACTGACACACTTGCCTGACTGCTGCTGCTGGGGCCTTCATTGATTTCAGGGGCCTGGGACAGTGCAGTGGACTGGGCTGCGAGCTGTCTCTCTCTAACTTGGGACAACGCTGCCTGCGCATTTAGAGCTGAGAGGATTGGAAAAAAGACATTGGAAAAAAGCACAATATAAATTTACAAAAGGTTTAAGAGGAAATAGAGGAAAAAAGACTCAATAACACGTGCATTAATTGTGAATGAGTGTATACCAGGGTTGTCCTTGTCAACATCAGAGTCCAACTCCTGACATGAGACGCAGTAGTTTTTCTTCTGTTTGTCCTGGAGAAGAATAGTCTGGAAACACAAAACTAACTTATTTCAACATGTTGCACAACCCCACCTTTTCTACATTATTAAGACGCTAGCACAATCGCTGCATGAAAATCCACTTCGCTCACCCCACACACATCACAGCACTCTCCCAGCATCTTGTATCCTTTGAGCAGGTAGTCTCCCATCAGCTTGCTGATTTTGTCTTGTCGCTCTCTGCGAGCCTGGATCACCTTCATCTCTGCCTCTGTTGGAGGCTCCCACTCAAAGTCCTCGTCACCTGGGATCAATAACAAAGTGCTGATTTAATTACACGTTGTCCTAGCCCCACACACACAGTAATGTAATGTACTTGTATCCTTACAAAAGTCAGTGGTTTTGCTGTGATGACACAGCCCTTAGCACTGCTGTGACATGTGTGTAGCTAGATGTTGTCTATTTATGTTACCCCTTTGCCTATTTTATTCGATTTTGGAAACACTGGTGCATTATTTAGAACATTTGTACACCACACGGTTTCGTTAAAGTTTTATAAAACGTGATTAGCATTGCCGCAGTGCTATGCTATGAAATTATCATTAGCTAACTAGCAAACCAACGGGGCTAACGGTTATCTATATGGTGGTGACGACAAAACTTAGTAAAAATAAAATTACACACGATAATCACTGCCTACATTTACGACACATTAGTTCTTTATCAACAACACAGGTGAAAGGGAGACATGTCAAAGTTAGCTCGACTATAATGTCATAAATTCACAAACCTCCATTCAGAGCCATGTTGCTTCAGCGCTACACGTTGTGCGTGATGACGTCATATCCATGGTCCAGTGCAGTGTCGTCGTCTTCTTCTTCTTTGAGTTTTTTTTTCTTTTGAGGAAGTTGGCATCCTTAACGTTGCACTCTACTGCCTTCCTCTGGATAATAGTCTTCATTAATTGGAAAAATTTAGTAGTGCTCATAAAAACAAGTAGGCTGTCAATTTTCTGTCTTACACACTTACTCCACACTTTTAACACTGGTAAACTTGTCACTATACCTATTTGATCTTTGTCTCCTTCTCGTTGTCGTCCCCTGTCTCTCCCTCCGCCTCCCCTTCTCTCTTCCTATTGTTGGCATCCATTGTTCAAAACAGGTATTCTGACCTTTGACCTATGCATAGACCTATACTAAAGCAGTGATTGGTTAGTGTTCAGTTAAGCATAGTGTTTACATATATGAGGAATGTGTGTGTGTGTGTGTGTGTGTGTGTGTGTTTGTGTGTCTGGTAAATAAGTGTTGGATTTTGATTGGTTGTGTTTGGAAAAGGAAAGCCGGTCACTTCCTGTTAGATGTTTATGTATTAGGTAGAGAATTGTGTGTAGTGTTTTGAGAAAAAGTGTTTTATGCAATTTAAAACTGAGTGAAAGGCTGAGAAATAGCTATAGTTTTTGCACTTTGAGTGAGAGATTTCAAAAAGCATGTGACATGAAATGTGTTTGTGTGTGAGCAGTTGGAAAAAACTGTACTACTGTAGAGTGCAAACAGTGTTAGCTCAGCAAACAACGCGCAAATGCAAAATACTGTATCCAGTACAGATTACAATTACAGTAAAACTGTCTGAAAATATCTGAAAACAACTGGAAATACAGTACAGAAAATACTAGACTTACCTGCTCCATTTTTAGTGCTTGAACCTGATTGGTGTGTCTACAATTAGGCAATCATGTGTTTACGCACCTGATGGCTGTGTTTCACAGATCGACTCATAGGTGTGTTTGTAAATCTCAATGTGTATTGTTTTGCGAAAAGTGTGCTTATAGTGGTGCACATCTCCTTGTTGTTGTGCTCCTTTAATGTAAGGTTTTGATAATTGTGTAATACAATAATTGTACTACAATTTCAGAGTGTAAGCAATCAGCAATATGAGTCATGATTTGGTTGTTTTTGGAAGCAGAAATTCTAGTATTTTATAAAAAAATAATCAAACTCCTAAAAGACTAATGGGGATTGGGTAAATAATTGATTATCCAACACATGGACACACTGGAAAAAATAAACATCTACAATTTTCAAATTTTTAATGCTGTATATCTACTTGCTAAACAAGAGCTTTTTTCTAAACCTTGTGTTTTGTACTGGTACATAGTATAGAATTGGGGCACTATAAAGATGTAGAGAAACACACACAAAGAGACTGTGTTTGAATTTTTCAGTACCGCAGAGACAGAGACACAGAGGACGTCCTTAAGTTTGGCCTCCCCACTAGTTTACCCTTAACCGCTCTGCATGAAGTCATGTAGCTGTGAAGGCTTTCAGACAGGGAAACTTAGAGGTACTTCTTATCTAACATCACCCCCCCCCCCCCATTTATGTAAATATCTGTAAATATACTGTGACAATTTAAAGAATGTAATGTAGTGAAAAACTTAATCTACTGCATGAATTGTGTGTGTGTGTATAATCAGCTGAGACAGAAACATAAACAAAAAAAAAACCACATCACATAATTCTGTTTTTACATTAAATTTTATTGTATTATGGGTTATTCAACTTGACATCCGAAACATTATCCGACACGTTTCAGGAAGAGAAAAGGGAAAATCAAAGTAATAGATTTGTGTACCACTGCAATCCGATGCACAGTGGTTTTACTCTGAAGTGAGGTGAAAAGAATTTTGTCTCTAAATGTTGGATACTATTTTGCAGTCTGATTACTTCATCTACAGCTAAAATAAAGTAAATAAACAACTAAAAGAACACAATCTGTAAGAGGATCCATGCAGTGTGTTGAAAAGGTTGTTCTCCTCAGTTGCTCGGTTATTGTTGATTCATTACACCAGGCACATCCTTCTTCTTTTCATTCTTGTGTCACATCCTCTCATTGTCTTCCCTTCATTCTGTGGGTTTCTTCTCAAGCCCAAGTGTAACGTCCTCTCTGGGAAGAAATAAACACGTACATTTACAAGATGCAGTATGTGGACAAAAACAACACAATCAATACTTGAAATGTTTCAACATTATACTGCAAGATTACATATTAAATTACAACATGGTTGATCCTTGAATTGCATTTATTGTAGCAGGAAATTACTATACAAATAATGTAAAACAATCCTCAATCTTTTATATTTGTAATTTCCTGTTTGAATTGTTTAAAAAAAATGTAGTTTTTTTACTGTGTTTGACAGACAATAAGCAATACAAAAGAATGAGCCTAGCGTAAAAACAGGCATTTAACACACATGTGCACACACACAGAAATGTTATACTTACGCTGAGTGGTCTTTACTCTGCTCAATTTGGGGAAGCAAGTTGATGTGAAAGAAAGAAAATAGTAGGATGAGAGGGTGAAACAATTACAAAAGCCAAAAGGTATTGGAGGACAAATGTGAGGTTTGTTTGTGTGAGTTATTCCAAAAATACCTTCAGGTTTGGGGTGCATGAGCTTCAGTGGCAGCTCCACTGAAACATCGCTGCAGAGAAAACCCAACAACCAATCAGAACAACCCAGGTGATTCATGATCACTGCTAACTGGCAGCATGGGCTTTGATGTGATTGGAAATAAACCTTACTCACCTGGCAGTAAGGCCGCCCAGCAGGCTGCATCAGGAAAAGAGAGTTTAGTTAATTTCACTTTTCATTTTTTAATTAGGTTTCCTTGAAATTAAACTGCATGACCAAGATCAGACACTTACCCTCCTCCGGCCACCATGAGGGTAATTTTAATCTTGTAGGAAACTAAAATTCCCATCACTTCTTTATCTGCACCTGGTCCCAGTCTATGGAGAAGAAGAATTACAAGAATGTTAAGGATTAGAAGGTTTAATTCAGTTAAGTGTCTTCAAAAAAAAAAAACTCACATAAGACATTATGGACATGGAGTGACATGTAAGAAAAGCTAAATGAATTGATGTAAATGACTACTTTCATCCTGTCCACCGTTTGGACACTCACACAGTGGTGGAGGCCAAGTTAGTGTCCTCTTCTTTCAGTTGTCCGTCCAGTGCAAGTCCCCTTTTTTCCTTGTTGTCAGCCAGCATGGGGGTGATGTTCAGGGTATTGTTGTAGGAGCTTTCGGCCTCCACTGTCTCTCTGTGGAGGATAAAACACAAACAAACCAATTCAGAAACATATCAAACTGTGTTCTTGTGCTTTGCTTTTTATGCTTTGTTTTTAGTTTTCTGTCCGCCTACCCAAACTCTGCGTTCAGAACCGTCTTGCTATATTTGTCTGCTGAGTAGAGGACAATATCTGTGGTTTGCTCCACTATGAGAAGAAGGAAACAAATAATTATGTTCTGCTTTTCGTAACAGTTATGAGAAAAATGCGGTGTATAAAAGCATTTCGATCATCAGATATACCCACCAGTGATTTTGAATTTCTTAACTGTTTTGTTGCTCTCGTTGTTGATTTTGATTTTGATTGGGATTGCTTCACCGTGAAAGTAGAGCTGTGGTCAAAACCGGAAAACAACTAGTTATTGGTGGGGAATAGGGAATGGTGGTATGATTGGGAAAACTTAGTCAGCATTCAAACTCACTCTGGAAATGTTAACAAACATTTAGAAAAGCACAGAAATAAAACTTAAAGTTAAGGAAGTTATGCTACTGTACATCTTTGTCCAATGAAGCTTCCAGGTGAACAGGCTTGTCCGACATCATGAAGCTTTTGCAGATGTCGGCCTTCACCCCACCGCCCACCTCAGTGGGGGCGTACTGGATTTTGCGAATGACAAGGCGAGCTGTGTCCCTTTGGGTCAGAAGGGGATAAAGAAAGTAGAGACAATGTTAGAAGGTGTTGTGGAAGTTTCTGTTCCAGCAGAGTGCTTTTGAGAGTGAAACAAAAATAGGAGAGTTGAGAACTGAAACCAAGTTTGGCCATTGTATTTTATCTATACCTGCAGGTATAGGAATGACAGAACAGCAAGGCAAACAGCTAAAAGTTGAAAGATGAATAAATACAAGAGGTTGCAAAATTGAAAACATGACAGCATACTCACTTCTTCTCAATCTTTTCATCAGGGTTGCTCTTTTCCACGGCAAGGTAAGCCTTAACCTCAAAATCGACACCACAAGCCTGCAAAGCAAAAGAAAAAACATACAAACATACTTGCTAACACACTGGACAGCTAACTGTTGAGAGGTGAATGGTGTTGGTAGCTTAGCATGAGGTTTACCTTTCCCTTGTCATCTGGTCCAGGTTGCAGAGAGACTGAGCATGGCAGGTTTGTGGGAATCTTGAGAGACAAAGAAGAACATATATAACAGAAGTTCAGAAGAGTTGTATTTATCTGTTTTATCTGTTTAAAGTCAGTATTTAAAGAATACAATTCAAGAATCCATATAAATGTTCTGTCCTTGACCCAATTTGTTAATTAAACTTTTAATTTCAACCTGAACACAAAAGGTAGAATGTGTTTGAACAGACTGAGGTCTTAAAGCTATAGTGCGTAGTTTCTGTCTCCCCATGAGGAATTCTAAGTAATGACAATGACAGCTGTCAGCGCGTGCACATGACACAAGCCTTCCGTGATCGTGCACCCCCCACCCCTCCTCCACGCAGTTACTTAAGGCTAAGGAGGACACGGAGGATTAAAAAACCTGATGGACTTTTCAGGAGAGGTAATTATCTTCACTCGAGCTTCTGTGCGTGAAAGTTGTGGGACGACACCATTTTCTAAACATAACTATATTGAGGAAGACAAAGAGGTTTGAGGAGTCTTTATCAGCTTTGTATCAACTCATTCGGCAATGCCTTGAATGCAATGGACGTTCATTATTATAAAAAAAGCTACACACTAAAGCTTCAAAGGGATAGTCAGTGGTCTATCTCCTGTAGGTAGCACTAACCTTAGGGACACTGACTATGGATAAGTAGCCTCCCTTATAATACCTCACTTTAAAGAAATCTGAAAAATCCCTTAAAACTCCCTTGTATCTAAACATGTTGTCATACTTCGAAAGTGAAAGGGTGTCCGTTGTCTCCAGCCTTCTTCAGCAGGGTCTCGTGCATGGGGGTCAGAGTAGGCTTGTGGGACTCAGGGTAGATCTGAAGATGGTGGATCCAGATGTCCTTCCTAAAGCACAGGCCCACGGCATCCAGGTCTTCATTACCGTACCGGAAAGCACATGCCAGCTGCACAAACACTTTCGACACAAAACAGTTGATTCATTATTTCATTACAATCACTTACATCTCCAAATTGTTCAACTTGGAAAGGTTTTCTTTTTCAGGACTTTAAAAATTGAACGTTTCATGATGTTACCTTTCTTGTCTCCAAGGGTAGATGGGTCCAGCAACACAACTCCCTCTGTAAAGGCAGCAGTGCAGGCAATGTTATACACAGTGTTAACACAGCTGCACACACACACACACACACACACACACACGCACACACGCACAAACACACGCACACACGCACACACACGCACACACACGCACACACACACACAAACGCTGAAGAAGGAACGTACCAACTTTTTCCACACTGGTCAAGCTGTCCACGTAGTCCCTCTTCCCCAGGTAGAGGCTGAGCTGTGAGACAAAAGGAAGGGAAAACAGTTGAGGGTTTCAAGCCCTGTGGAAATAAAGTCTGTGTCCAAGTAGGTTTCACGCCTGGTTTTACTAATTTTTCATTCAAACGTAACTTACCCCTCCATTACGACTGGTCTTCTTGAAAACCCTGAGAAAAAAGGAAGAGAAAGACAACTTTAAGACTATTTTTTATTCATTAAAAGTTAAATGTATGGTTACAGAACTATATATTTGTAATACAAAAGTAGCTTGTGCTTGTAAATGTGACAATATCCATCAACAGAGTTACTGTCTGGATTGTTCAGATAAAAACAATGATTAGTTTTACACTCTGAAGGTAATAAACAGTATGTTTGTTTGCAAGCAGCAGAAGGGCGAATAAAACCTTATTCACATTGATCCTGGTAAGAACAGCTAATTGGATAAGCAGCTTAACCTCATCTTTCCAAAGTTGAGAGGGTGGCCCAGGTGAGAGAATCACAAATTGTGTGGCACGTTCCTTATTAGCTGATTACCTGTGTTACTGTCTGAGACCACATTTGAACCCATGCATCACCCTACTAAGCCTTTACAAACCTTGAATTAATACTTTGAAACTTTGACTGACCCAGGTCAAAGTCTGTGCAGTATCTCCAAGGTAGTACAGTTTTAAAAGTGATAACAGGCTTTGTTCTGTTTCAACTCTTCTTCTGTTTTTCAATCAAAAGGGATCTTTCAAAATATAACAACTTTTGAGTTTTACTTTTGGGAAGTTACAGTGTGAATAGCTGCACAATAATGATATAAAAAAGACCTCTATATCTTTTCTTAATCCTTGATTTTTCACCTACTTTGCCATCTCTGGAAGATCTTTGGAAGAGTTCTGTTGGAAGAAAAGAAAAGGGGAGAAGGGATTTTACGTTATTAGGAGGTCCAAGTATTAGTCAGATGTTGTGGTCAAGATGATCCTTCACCGACTGTCACCTTTGTAGCAGCCAAAGTGATTATCTGTTTTGAAGGTTAATCCTTTGTGAAGAGATCAGTGGATCAGTGTTCAGGCTCCTGGTTTATCCATCATTCGTGATTGTCCAATAGACACACCTAACTTAACCCAAACAGCAGATTTACATGGCACCCGCGATCATGTCAAACCTAATTCCCCTCAAACGCAACAGCAGTGCCAAAGCCGTTTGGGCTATTTCAGGACAGTTAAACGGATAAAACACATTCAGTAAATTGCTGTACAGCATTATTTCTGGACTTAAGTCCTGACTTCAGCCTTCGATAGCCCTGTAATAATGATAATTGAAAGGTCAAGAGAGCTGTAAGCATTTGAATGTTGTTCATTATAGATAAAGTGGGGTTTGCTCAGTTTTGTATTTCCTTTCTTGCATTTTCTACTTTACTCTTATTCACTAGGGACTTCTACTAAATAGTTACTATGAAAAACATACAGTACATACAGTTGTCCTGCCTTAACTTGACTCATTACATTAAGACAGAAAATAATGGTTACTTGGTTGGTCCAGAAAGACTTTCCAATCCAAACCAACTACTATATGTAGATTCAGGAGCAATGACTGCATGTGGCTTTCAGGCTCATGAAGAGGTACAGCATATGGGCTTCCTTTAATTCTGATTGGATAATGTTTGTGAAATATCCAGAAATGCTCACCTCTGACAGCCTAGGAACACATCTAAATACTAACAAACTAAATCATCACTTCATTCTTGCACCTACTTTTCTGAAACTATCAAGTACAATAGTATTTCATATTTTGTATTTTGTCTTTACCTGTTTTATTTTGCAGTTATTTATGGATTAATTGCTGGTTGGAGACTTTATGTCACTTTGCCCCCTAAACTAAGTCAAGAAACTGTATCTTGTATCTGTGTTTCACATTGTTGAAATATTTTTATGATTTGCATTCTTTATAACAAGGTTGCAGTTCTGTACTCTCTAACAAGAAGAATTCTGGGAGATCAGCACATTTACTTGCAAACCTGATCCTTTAGGCTACTTTAATCTACAGCAGCCATACTTCGACCCGTTACGGTCAGTCTGGTAAAGTGACACAAGTATTATGCAAAAGTATGTGTCTCTCTCAAATAGTTTATCGTTTATCTAAACTCCCATTTAGATGAATTTTAGGCTTTGTGAGCTGTTACAATGTAATACAATTTGAATGACTAACATATCCACTTAACCCCAAGATGTAATTTAACTCATTGATTTTCCACTTGATATTGTATGTAAGAGTTTTTGGAACAATTATATATAATCTTTCCAATATGAGTCCATGTAGTTTTTCCTTCTCAGTATTCTATTAAAAGTATGCTTCAAATGGGCTACAGTGAACAGCTGTATTGTATTGTATCCATCCATCCATCTTTCAATCTTTCCATCCATCCATGAAGATGAAGGCTTACCTCTTTTCAGATTGTCTGGGAGCTTGGTAGAGTCTGTCAGGGTAAGTGGAGAGTGCGGTCAACAACTGTTGATCTGCCCTTTTATACGTTCAGCCTCTCTCTGAGCATCGTTGGGGCTTGCCTGTTTCATGATCCATTTAAGTAATTAGCTGGTGATGGTTTTGGACTACAAAGGGTGTAAAAATACCCTTTGGTAGTAGTAGGCTGATAATCCCATTTGCACCTGCATAAACAAGTCTCTTTTCATTTGGGATAGGCAGGGGTCATGCAAGTGTAAGGGTTGTGTTTGTAAAATCAGGGTTAACTTCTCTGATAGTGATAATTGTTTTGTCAAAATTGACTGGATGTGTAAATTGTTGGTTGACTTGTGTTTATTGATAGTCTTTAGAACTGCTATTTTTAGCATCTTAAGAATCTGTCTATTCTTTGTGAGTCAAGTTACAGATGTGTAAATGAGATCATGATGAAGGCTGGGGGAACGGGTACTCCCACTTTACCATCCTGGCCAGATGTGGCATAGCGACTGGTGTGGTGGCGTTGCAAGATGGTCTGAGTTGCAAAACAAAAAAGCAAACAAAAACTATTTGGTTTTCTCACTTTCCAATTCATAAGAATAATCCTTATAACAGAAAGGAATGCTAATGTTAATATGTGTTGTGTTACTGCACATTTCCGTTGATCTACTTTGGCTCCTAACAGACACATTTCCGGGGATAGTGATACATTCTCATTTAATATTATACATAAAAATGTTGGACTCCATGCCACAAGGACAAAATTAAAATTGTGCGCATTTTCGATACTGTACCCAAATTTGTTATAATCTCTTTAAGTTTGTTATCTGTGTCTTTATCTGAGGCAATTTTTTTTATTCCCCAATAACAACATTATAAAAGTCTTTTAATTTCTTTAAAACAAAATTCAAGTATTTTAGTGGAATCAATGATATCATAAAAGATAATCTGGGTAAACGTTCATTTTGATTTTCTCTGTCCTGCCCCACTAAGATAGCAGAAGTGCCCCTCATCTTGTTAGATGTGTTAATACAAGCGTTAATCAATTTAGGACCATTTATCTCGAATCTCTTCTCTATCGGGGACATTTTGTTTAAACCAAGATGTTTTAGGCCCTCCTTCTTCCAAACTATCTGTGTAGTGGCAAGATGTGCTGGAAAGGTCATGCAGTTGAGAGGTGTTGCTTCACTCGTGTCTCAATTTACTGTAAATCCTGAAAGATTACCAAATTCATGTACACTTTTAAATAAGTGGTATTGAGGTTCCTGGATTTGAAAGAGTTATTAAATTGTCTGCATTTTAATTCATTTTGAAATCATACCCGTATATATTAACACCGCTTATTTGTTGCTTTACCCTGATAGCACATGCAAGGGGTTCTAGTGCCAGAATCCAGATGATTGGTGAGACTGGACAGCCCTGCTTTGTTGATCAACTTGAAAGATGAAGATTAAGACACAATTCCATTGGTTTTAACACGTGCAAGTGGTTTGTGATAAAGTGCCATCGCATACATATAGTACCAAAACCATATCTTTCCAAGGTATAGCATAAATATGGCCATTAAATCCTGTCAAATGCTTTATCAGCATCCAGCGATAACATAACTGCTGGATGTTGAAGAAAAACAGCTCTGTGCATTATGTGGAAAAGCCTTCTCATATTGATTGATGCATGGCGTTCCTTTACGCATCCTATTTGGTCAAAATGTACCAAGGTGCATTGCCAGTATTTTAATAAGTTACATGTGATCATTACCAAGCAGACTGAGGGGTCTCACATTATTCACTTGCATATGATCTTTGCTAGGCTTTGGTATTGTTGAGATTAAAGTTGTTTGCATGCTGACAGGCATTGATCTAGACATTATAATATTATTATGTAACATTGAGAGAAAAGGGGTCAATACATCCTGGAAACATTTATAGAATTCCATCTTCCTCAATCTATCGTCCTCTGTTGTTTTACAGCAGCCTAAGACATACAACTTATTGCATTTTTGACCCTTGCATTTGTGATATAGTTCTCTAAAATATTTGTGTAGACATCTTTAACCGAGGGTAAGCTTATGCCATAAAAATCGTTATGATCTTCATTCAAGTAAAAATTAGTCATAAAAAGTGTTAAAACATTCGTTAATTTTCTTTGATCTTTTATTGGTTGTCCATTACAATCATACATGTTTAAAACTTGTACGTTTGGATTCTAGTTGTTGTGGCCTCAATGCCAGCAGTTTGTCTGCCTTATCACTTGACTTAAAGTCATTTCTTTTAAGTCTAAACAATACAAAAGCAGTTTCTTCATGTATTATTTTTTTGCAACTGCGCTCTACAAAGTAGCGCAGAGTCCCTTGATATGGCATTATTTGGTTCCATCATATGTCTCTAATACAGCTTGTGAAGTTCTACTTTTAAAGTTTTTTTCCCTTCCATTCTTTTATTTTTGCAGTTAATTAGTTAATCATCGCCTACATGTGACCTCACATGGCTCTCATTCATGATACTGATTCTATACAAAAGTAAAGAAAATAGTTGAGTGAGTAAAGTACTCAGTTAGTTTCCCCATTTTTGAGGAGGTAACAAACTCATAGACACAAAGGTCAAAAACTAGCAATGACATTTCACCCATGTGTAATGTTTGTTGTGGCAAAGTGTTAATATTCTGAGTATTCCAGGCTGCCTGATCTCAGCAGATTAAGGGCTCCTAGTTCTATTTTAGCATGGATGATGATGCGACAACGTCAGAGTAAGCTGTCTTATTCAACAGTGTCTCAAGAATGTGCCAGAGATTAGTCTCACCAGAAAAAAAAATCTCTTCTGACCTTTGAACTTTACCAATCCTTGACAGGTGCGATATAACAGGCTCATGTGTAGTGAAGTGCTGACACAAGCACATACAGAATATGGAAATCAGGTTTAAAGACGTGGCATACAAGGGCCAATCTAAGGGGATTGGTGACATTATAATGGTTCAGACAGTTGAATATTTCTCTAATACTGTGTCCAGAGATGGGAAGTAACGAAGTACAGTACTGTAGCCTACTGTACTTCGTTACTGTACTCTACTTCTGATATTTTTACTTTACTAGTTTTTGTAGCAACTTTTTTACTTTTACTCCTTACATTTTAACACAAACATCGGTACTCCTTACATTTTACAAAAAAACTTTAGTTTTGTACAAGGGGTTGTCAAGTCGAAGAATAGCACGGACACGCGCTTCACACCACGAGCGGGTGCGCGCGCAACGCGGAGACAAAAATGATTATCTTTCCAGTCGAAGGGTAATCAATTATGATTGTGTGTGTGCGTCTTTGAGAACTGTAAGTCGTATAATTTATGTTGTCAGTTTATTTAAGCCTGTTGTTGTATTGGTCTGTAGTTAGCTGCTGATTCTGTTGTGTGTTCGATCACCTGTTGGCTAGGTTGGACGTTGCTTGATCTTAATCAACAGTTTCGCTTTATTCGATTGATTTTTTTATTTATTTTTTATTTTTACTGAACTTCAGATAATTCGATTGACAAGTGGAATGAAACTTAGAGGGAAGTTGTCTCTGTCCGTGGTTTAACAGACCCACCTGGGGCCAAGTTGGAAACCAGAATCAGCTTTAAATACAGTCCTAATCTAGTCCTCACTAACTTTCAAATCATTTCACTGGAGTTATCGTTATTATTGTTTGGGTCATCAATGCCATATTCAATCCAATTGGATGGGAATATACTGTACGTTGTGTTTGACGTAGGCCTACCACTAAACCGACTCGATTCAGCGGCATTCTGCATTCATTCACAGCAAATCAGTGCAGCTTGATGGCGCTAACCTTAGCACATAGTATGGATGGCGACATGATTGAAAATGAAGAAAACGGAGATCCCAGAGATTCGGCAGACAAGCAGCAAGACATTCCCAATCATCCTCATCTCAGAGAGATGTTTGGGATAGCATAGGCATCAAGAATGACTCCGGGCGAATGTGCTGGGGAACTTCTTAATTAATCAGTCAGTTTAGTAATTCATATTTTATCCTTTATTTTCTTTCCAAAAGCCATATTTGAGCACACAAACATAAATGTAGATTACTTTAAATGTTAAGGGGAATATCAAAAAAGAGAAACTAGATCTGTGAATTCTCACAGATTCACAACTGAATTCATATCTTGTTACTCAGTCAGAATCTTATTAACCTGGAGTCCCAGTCCCTGTCATAATCATTATTGTAAGCCTATTGGCGGACATTCATTTAAAATGTAGGCAATGGCATATAAAGAGCAATTTTTCATGTCCACTGAAGTTTCTCAGCGTGTACATCCACTTTTACCAGAGTATTTTTTTTAACACAAGTATCTGTACTTTTACTTAAGTACGGGAAGTTAGTACTTTTGCCATCACTGACTGTGTCATACTGAGACACGGGTATTTGGGGTAATGCAGGTTCCCTGATTGAATCCTTTTTTGGGATGCAGTTCAGCCAGACAACTCACATATGAAATTAATATTATAACAGTAGAACATTGTGTTTGGCGGCCAGACCTAATCACTCCCCACAGTTTGGGTTTACATGAGATATTGGGGAGTGATGATAAAGTAGCTTCCCTCTGGCTGGAGCCTGCAGGTGATGGAGCAGTACAGGTGCAGGGCAGCAGCAGCATTGACAAGGCAGAGATGGGGACATTTTGCAACTTAAATACAGGGAGTGAGGCATTTCACGATTGTGTACAGCAGTGCAGCTAAAGTTGACTGCCTGAACTAGCTTGCACGCGCCACCTCATTTATGGTAAAGACTGATTCTTAACACAATACCAGCAGTAACCACTAGGCAATATTTTAAAAAGTATTATCTCCTAAAATGTTGCATTCATTATTATAATATGAGTAAAGGGGGGCTAATGTGACAAAAGGTCTTAATCAAAATCCAGCTAAAAGAGGGACCTTTGGGCCACCAGGACACCACAAAAGGCAAGGGTAACTGCATCGTAGCCTGGCCATGGCTTAATATGCTGTACGCTCAGATCAACATGATAGACCTTACGTGAAAGCATTATAAGCTTATGCATTGCTCAGGTTGCTTTATTTGAACTGATTTAATGGAAAAAATAAAGCCTCAAGCAGTTCTATATACGTTCTCGCCTTTGCAACATCATGAACCTACCTACACCTCTTCATGATCAGGGTAAGTTCAAACAAAACACAAGGTTCAGGTTAGGTCAAATTGTCTCCACACTGTTTTTTCTAAACTGGAATTTGTTTCCTGGAAACAGTCTGGCTTCTGTGGATTTCAGCCCTTTAATCACCAACATCCACAACACAATGTGACAGTGTGTAATTCCCTCTGAGGATCGAGGATCTCCCTGATGAACACATGAGCAAACGATTAACTACGATTAACTGTCACACACAAATAAAAAGAAAAGATTGGAAATATTAGGACTTTGGAATCACTAACATGATAGATGTCGTGCATGTGAACGTTTTGGTGTGGTATGCAAATCCTATTCAAAACATTTGTTAAAAAAACCCAACAGAATGGGGCACTCGGTACAGCTCACTTGGTAGAACACGTGCCCATATGTAGCCCTTTTAGCTGTCCTAGTGATTAAAGAGGAAAATCCCCCCCCCCCCTAAAAATCTTTAAAAAAAGAAGATATATACAGAATGAAATATGGAAAAGACATAGGTTTGATTTGTCTTAAACCGATAAAAGAGGGATAGAGACAAAAATGGGTGATGACCAATGATAACATTATGAGGAAACTGACATTAATCTAAATGCCCAATTGAAGGCTGAAAACAGGCAGAGAGTCAGACAGAGTGAGGCTCTCTGCCTACTTTGTGTCCAATTCATTTGTAAACTCTTACTAAAATAGCCCACATGTAAATATTGGGGTTCACTCAGAACAAAGGCCAGCAGGCTGATATGCAGTACTGTATGGTATTGTATTGTCTTTTTCTTTATCAGGTCCCTCCAGTCCCTACACATGCTAAAAAACAATTTTCGCACTTGGTATTTGTTCCTACTTGAGGGAAAAGATTGGTTTTAATCATCTTAACTTAAACAAATTATTCTCATTAGAAAACGCCATCTCTTTGGAAAACAATAACATGATTTGATACTTAGGCAAAGCAGTGCTTTAAGCTAAATGCTAACATTAGCATGCTGACATTCTATCATTGACAATGCTATGTTGATGCTGTCAGGTATACCTTTTTACCATCTTAGTTTAGCATTTTAGCGTACTAACATTTACTTATCATCCCTAAGTACAGCTGAGGCTAATAGACATGTCATTAGTTTAGCAGGTACATGTATAGTAATACATTTAAATGTGCCAGAGGAAAAGTGAGGTAATCACCAAAATCCATAGGACTTTTCCTCTGGGGACCACATGTCAGTAGAACATTTTATTTAAATCTGTTAAAGTTGTTATACATATTTTAGTCTGGACCAACATCTATATTCTACTTTTCTTTAGTTATGCACTTTTATGCATTCATTTTAAATAACACACAAAAGCAGATTTATTCCTTAACAAATTGTTTTTGGTAATTTCATTATTTGTTGTTACTAATTTATATCAATAAATATAGCCCTGTCTTGTAGAGGGATACTGCATCAATTACAATGTTCTAGTTGTCATATTATAGTTTTGAATATAATGCAAAATCATAATCAAACCTGGATGATTTTGATCTAAATTTGATTGCATGTGTCTTTTTAACATTAAACAGGATTTAAAACAATGTTTTCAGGGGCTTTAGTCAAGTTACACACAGCTAGTTTACACACAGACGATGTATACGCATAATAATGAAGCTGTATGTCTGCATTTAACGGGAAGGTGGAGGTGACAGGTCATAGCCCTACTTAATTCACAGAGAGTGGAAAGTGGGTGGGGCTTGTCAATGGCGGCCCAATAGCAAATAAAACATAAGGTGATCCATGGGTGGCTAAACGTAGCCTATTTTTAGTTTCGAGCGCCATCTAGAGGAACCAATGGAAAATAATCAACACTCTGTCTTTCTGTCCTATCAATGCTTCATACAGAGAGTTTCTTAAGTAAGCCTAATTTAGGAACAAAAAAAGGAGAAAAAAATATATAAGTCATCTTCAAGTCCACAGACGTGAAGACATCTTAATTTGCATATCATAAAGAAGGGCGAGGCAGAGTTGTTATATATAACCTATAGCATATTCATAATAATGCAACTCGAATGAAAGGAACATTTGTGCAGCGCAGTAGTGGAGCGGCAAACTTATTTTGGCTTTGACGTCAGGTGGTTGAACACACCCATCCTGGTCCAGAGCTGAACTACGTGTGTGCTAAGGTGCGCACTCAGCACGCCGCTCTGCCCGAGCGGACACTGCAGTGTAGGATACCGTGCCATCGCTGCTGCGGCTGCTCGCTCCCGACACCACGTCCCGCTGCAGACTTCCCGGGTCCGGGTAGAATAGGGAAGCCATGGCCGAGTCCAACCCGCTGCGGGGCTTCCCCCGTCTGCGCAGGGCCGCGGTAAGCTCTGCCTGGAGGTGGGGAGGTGGGAGGCATCAAACGGGGCGGCGAGAATACTGCAGCAGAGAGAGTAGCAAAGAGCGAGATGAGCTGTCCTCAAGGTAGTTAAGTAGCCTACTGCGACACAGATGTTGGGATGTGCTCTCAGAACAGTGCAACCTGCATTAGATAGGCCTGTTTACTGTAAAATGCTTCTCGGTGAATTAGAGACTGGTCAGATTCAGATGGCAGTTCAATGTTAAGAGTCTGTGTAGGAACCAGGACAGGCCAATGACAAACATGTGTGTGTGTGTGTGTGTGTGTGTGTGTGTGTGTGTGTGTGTGTGTGTGTGTGTGTGTGTGTGTGTGTGTGTGTGTGTGTGTGTGTGTGTGTGTGTGTGTGTGTGTGTGTGTGTGTGGGCTGCAACTGCAGGTAAAGAAGAGTCCATCTGCTTTGGCACTGCTTTGGAGTGTTTTCAAGTTCTGCAGCTTTATGTAATGGATTTGGAAATAACCATGTGTGAAATACTTCCGCGTGATGCCCACAAATCTAAATGCAGTTGTGGAATGCAGAGGTTTTGACAAGTCTGCAATCATCCAATTAAACCCATCATGGCTTCTATTTGAGTGCACACCCGGGTTTATGTTGACACTTGGGTGACTATTTACTTGCTTTTGTACAAAAGGCTAGTATAAAAAGGTCAGCCCTTTCTGGGTTAAATGTCTGGGTGCGATGATTGCTACTGTCAGAGAAAAAGCCCATCTGTGCTAAGATTTTTGTAGCCTGTTTTGTGCGAGAGGATAACTAGCTAGTTCTCTATCTCACCTGCCTAAGGAGAGTGAAAAGAAATCTCTTCTCTGAGCCTTTTGGTTGTTTTACCAGTTGATGCTGTATGCATTATAGTTAAAGATCATGTGAAAGCAGTGTACCAAAAGCAACACTGTTTAAACACAGCTACAGAGACTAATATAGAGTGTAAAAGTCTTCCATATGGTTATAATTCCCCGGGCCTTTGGATCTGAGAAAACACTGTTGTGAATGTGTGGGTGGATTGCAGGTATTTAGAGGAGAAGAGACAAGGATAAGCGCAAAAAATGGCATGCAGGTGAGGAAGTAGTCCTTACAATTGGTAGATCACTTGATCACTGCTTTGCTCAGTGGTCATCAGTCTTGTAGCAGTCACATAGCCAAACTGAAAGAAATAAGACAACACCACTGGCATTAATGTTTGTGCCACTCTGCATAATATAGAACTTAAATGTTAAGCAACACACACATCAGTTTATTTTAGCAAGTATATGCTTTATTTCTTGAAAAAAAGTAGAGTATATTCTGCAGGGGAGAATCGATAGAAATCATAAGAAAATGGAACCATAAGACACAGAAAGTTAATCAGAAATGGATTTGAACCAATTCAAGCTTGCACAGACCCTGTGAAATCCTGAAAAAAAGGAATCCGGGTTAACAGAACAGCTCTATGTCTGCAAAGAGAGGGAACGGTGAGGGCATGAAAGGCTTTTTGTCATGAAGAAGAGTGAGGAAACAGCTGAGTGCTAGAGACCGACAGACTTCCCAGATTGACAAAGCGAGGTGCTGATGCTGTGTTGAGCTTTGCTAGACTGCACGACCAACAACATTGAGCTGTCAATCATTCTGACTGACTGTGTGACTCCTCTCATCCTGTACTCCTCCAGGGATGTGGTGGAGGAAAAAAATCCACAAATGTCAGTTTGCCACATTGATAGGCTGACATAAATAATTTACCTTTTACTTTTTATTTTGGTCCCTTTTTTTTCAGTCCTCAGCATCATCTAGTGTATGATAATATAACACAGCTAGATTAACAAACTACATAATGAACTTATTCCTCTTTCAGACATCATTTCCAGAAAAACTGCATTTGGTCTTGGTTCTCCACCCCTCCGGCTTGTTTAGCTCTGCCCCGAGTCCGTCTTCCAGCACTGACCTGGGCTTCCGCTTCAGCCAGGATGACTTCCTGTTAAAGATGCCGGTGAGAGGGGGTTAGAAACTGAGAAAAGAGGGGTGGGAGAAAATGTGATGTATAAAAATGTATTTTACTAATCTGATGCAGCACAATCCATGAAGAGAAGAAAGAAAAAAAGAAAAAGACTGAGCGATTAAAGCATGTAGGCTTATCAGAACCTGATGGTAACCTTTCAAGCTCAAACATGTATTTTTGCAAGTAACATTTCATGCCAGTTACACCTAACAGGGAGTAATTTCATTGCCTGTCTCTGCTCTACACATAAAACTACACGTAATCTTCCTGTTAATTTGGATGAGCAGTTGATGTTGTTCTCTTCTCTCTGATGACTTGATGCTATTGTTAAAATGTCAAACACAGTACCGGCCAGGTGGCTGCTAGACGCCTTGTGGCTCTGTGTTTTTAGGTGGTGATGCTGCGTTCAGTTGGTGACCTGCTGCGCTACATCGATGAAAACCACCTGACATCAGACTTCACTGCAAAAGTGGAGTACTGCCAAAGTGACTGGATCGTCCTCCGCACGGTATACACCTCTGATGCTAGTCAATTCGCCAGAGCCAATCAGAGCTTGGCATGCTGCTGTTGAAAATGAAGAAGTTACTGCTAGGTTATGTTTGCACAAGCTTTACACTTCCTTATGGGGTTTGCAACTAAATATAAAAAACAAGAAATGATAATTTCGCTAAACTACTTAATTGGACAGATGCCATTTGAATGAGAAATGTGTGTGTCTGCAGGCAATTGAGACCTTTGCAGTGACAGTGAAGGAGATCGCCCAGCTGCTGCAAGGCTTTGGATCAGAGCTATCTGAGAGCGAACTTCCGGATGAAGCTAGTGCCATTGAGTTCCTGCTGCACTCACACACACACCGATACAGACAGATGAAGGTCGACCTGGCTCTTCTCGCTTGTCTTTCTTACGCTCTCTCTTTCTATGTCTGGTAGTTTTTGTATTAGATGTCTCTGTCTCTTTTTTGCAGTTATTTTCATTTGTCTTTTTGTTTATTGTGTTGTTTTAGGATGATATCCGGAGCGTGCTGAAAGAAGGACGGCTGCTGCTGTCCAACCTGGAGACTGTCAAGGCCTCTAAGAGAAATGTAGAGGAGGAGAGGGACCTAAAGTCAGACCTGGACACTGTTCAGAGGTACAGAATCTGTGAAAAAGTGCAATACAGCATGAGGTCAGGCATCTTCTGAAGAGAAATTACTTGGACACAAGACAAACTGTTAGTATTGAGAGACGGATTAATAGAAGAGAGGATTTAGAAGACATATTCTCAGTTTGACACTAACATCTTATTTAACCTGTAAATTACCAGGCAGCTTTTGTGAAACTGTGTCTGTTTGTCATGTGTGTTTTAGGCTCCTGACTCAGCTCAGAGACATGGAGGAGGCGTTTGATGGCTTCTTTGAGAAACACCACCTGAAGATGCAGCAATACCTCCAGCTGCTGCATTATGAAATGAGTTTCCATCAGGTGTGATGATTGGGGTTATTTTCGCTCTGATCATATGATGCACTGCTGTGACAATTAACTCTGTGTGTTTGTGTGTGTGTGTGTGTGTGTGTGTGTGAGTGTAGATGGAAGAGGTACTGGAGAGGATCACTAACCAGGAGATGGACATTGCCTCTGTGGGAACCACGGTGGTGCAGACGGAACAGCTGTTGTCGGACCTGGCCGTGCTGGACACACACGCTCAGGTCACACACAAAGTCACACAACAACATGCATACAACAACAGCTGGAGATGTGGTTTGAAGTGACAGAGCAGAACAAAATGCAGTTAATGACATAATGTTTGAAGTCATATGCTTCTTGTATCTTCCTTGTTTTTTTCAAATTGCACTTGTTACTGAGGAAAAGCACTTTTTGTTTTTTTTGTTACCTCTGCATGGTCCTTATTCCCCCTTCTGTCATTGCTAGTAACTCTAGAAGCTGTAGGTCCGATTGCAGTGGAAGAACAGCTCCCCCTTAAGATTTCATGTTATACAGGTATTTAGCTGGTTCCTTTTTAGGTTTAATGGCACACGGTATTTAGGGATCATTATGAGAAACAAATATGTTTGTCTTCTGCATCAGGAACAACTTTTGGATGTGTGGGAACATGAACCTAAGTGGGAAGCAGTTTAAACCTTATTGTGTGTTTTGTGGATCAGGAGGAGATGGCTCGTGCCCAGGTGGTTGTCCTCCATGGCCACCAGTTGGCCACCAACCATCATTACGCCCTGGCGCTCATCATCCAACGCTGCAATGAGCTGCGTCATCACTGTGACATCATCACCACGTCCATACGCACCAAGCGGGCCTCCCTTACCCGAGCACGTGACCTGCTGCGCCGCCTTGAAGAGGTAAAAATGATGATAAGATACACAAACTCAATGATGTACATATGCAAAATAAGAGTTATTGCAGCAAAAAAACATTAAAAGAATAATAATAATTTCAAGTATTTTTGTTTCACTCCTTTTTTTACTATGAATGCTCTGCTCACTCCATTTTATGCACACAACCACAAGTATTGTAAGCTGTATTGTGATATTAATTCCAACAAATGCATGTGATCTTTTCTCTGTTCTTTGTTTTGATCACATTAAAATATATCAAATGTGCCTTAAAACGTGTGTGTGTGTGTGTGTGTGTGTGTGTGTGTGTGTGTGTGTGTGTGTGTGTGTGTGTGTGTGTGTGTGTGTGTGTGTGCAGGCCCTTCGGTGGTGTGACGAGGGCGCCTATCTTCTGGCGAGTCAGATGGTGGACAAGTTCCAAACCAGAGAGGGAGCGCAGGAGGCACTGCAGTACCTGAGCTTCCACCAGGAGAGGGCGCCGTCCTCCCTGAAAAACAGCCAGGACATTCTGAGCCTTGAGTTTGAAGCCATACTCACCCCACAGCTGCAGGTAACCCACTGCTACTGAACACAAACGCAAACAAACAAAATGATCCGCAGCTCACCTCCACTTACACTTTGATTCTTTTTTTGTAGTCCCAAATTTCCATTGTTACAGAGAAGCTGAACTCAATGCAGTCCATGATAAGAAACAGAGAGCAGTGTCTGAAAAAGTTGGCGGATGTACAAGTCAGACCGATTCAGTTGGTGGCCCCGAGGCCTGAACCCGACCCCACCTTGCAGCGCTGCAAGTCACCCCTCTTCTCCCCCAAACATGGTACGACCCCCTCCAATGGTGCCTTATCTCATACCACAGCTGTTACTACACTTATTTCTAAAGTCTGGATTTGATTTCATGGTTTAGATTCAGCCCACTTTCTGTTGTTGACTAGGATGTTATTATGATACAGTTACATCAACTTCACTCCTACAAGCCCCACTCTTACTTCTTTAGCCTGTATACCCCTTGTCGCAGCATTTGACATCTAGCATGTTTTGTTCTCTCTTTTACATCTCATGTGCAGTCTTTTTTCCAGCATTTCTCTTGTGCTATGTCATCACCAGTTGTATTTGTGTGTGTATGTGTGTGTGTGTGTGTGTCTGTGTGATTCTCTCGACAGGTGTAGACTTTAATGTCCTAAATTCCAAGTTCTCCTTTGACCTGCTACCTGGCAAAAGAGCCGCAAGGAGGAACAACAGCCAACGCAAGGTGCGTGCGTTTTAGCCAGCTGGTTGGATAAATCCGAGGGATTTCAGTGATCCTTTGACTTTTCCTGTAGCGCTGCCATAAGGTTCACATGGTGGTTTAGAGGGAAATGTCTCAACAACCACTGAATGAATTGTCTTGAAATTTGTTATACACATTCATATCACCCTCAAGATGAATGGCAAAAACTTTAGCAAATCCTTGTCATCTAACACCATAATCAGGTCAAAATTTCAATTTGTCCAGTAATGTGGTACATTGGTTTATGACCAAATAGCTGCAAAACCAATGATACTTCCTTATGTGTTTAGTGTTAATCAGCATATGTTGGGAGCATAATATTAATGATTAAAACTTGCCAGAACCTGTCATACAAATGTGTCCAAGCTGAGGTACTTGTTTCATGTGTGTTTTGACAGATTGAGGTAATGCATGACTTCCAAGGCAACTGCAGCTCTCTGTATGGATCCACCACTGAAACAGATTCAGAGGCAGAAGACAATCCAGAGCAGGTCACACGGTATGCAATTTTTCATCCGTGACTCTAACCTTGCTCTGTTTATGTATTACATAATCTGCAGTTGTTTGTTTTGTGTCCCACATAGGTCACCGTGTGCACAGTGGCTTTCGGTCTGGCTTTCCTTGAGCTTTGCATTTAGATTTTTGTGTATTTGTTTTATTCTGTCTCCTTCTAGCCATATAATGAAGGAACTGATAGCTACAGAGAGGATCTATGTGGACGAGCTGCTCTCTGTCCTTTTGGTAAGTTTATTTGAATAATAATGATAATATATTGATGGCATTATGTATTTCCTTTTTTCTCCAATTAAGTTATTCTGTCCTCTCTCCTCTCCTCTCCTCTCCTCTCAGGGCTACAGGGCAGAAATGGAGGACCCATCCATGTCTAATCTTCTTCCTTCAGCTCTATGCAGCCAGAAGGATGTTCTGTTTGGCAACATGCCAGAGATTTACCAGTTCCACAGCAGGCAAGACACACACACACACAAACACACACACACACACACACACACGCAAGCTGTCACAGAGTTGTCCTTGTCTCCCTCTGTTTTCATGCAAATTCAATTTCCTTCTATTTTTCTTCCCATTTAGGATTTTCCTCCAGGATCTGCAGGGTTGCTTGGAGACACCAGAGAGGGTGGGGACTTGCTTCCTGCAACGGGTGAGAAAAATTGAAGATAAATATGGGACCTTAATACAAAGTGATATGATATCTAAGTGTGTGTGTGTGTGTGTGTGTGTGTGTGTGTGTGTGTGTGTGTGTGTGTGTGTGTGCAGAAAAAGAAGTTCCAGGTGTATGAGCGTTACTGCCAAAACAAGCCTAGCTCTGAGTTGCTATGGAGACAGTGCTCTGATTTGCCTTTCTTTCAGGTAGATACTCACCTAATCGTTATGTTACATGATTACATGATCCACTCATTGTCTCAAATTGATGGTATGAAAATCTTTTGGATTAGTGTTGATAGCAGACATAATAATTAGATGTTTGCTTGAAAATCTGTTGTTTTCTTATTTTCAGAACAAACTCCTGTTTTCCAGTTGTGCTTTGTGCATTAAAGCAAAATCTATCTAAAATGGATCTCTGTCTGCAGGAGTGCCAGAATAAGCTGGACCACAAGCTGGGTCTGAACTCTTATCTCCTGAAACCAGTCCAACGCCTCACCAAGTACCAGCTGCTACTCAAGGTTCTGTTCATTTGAGTCATTGATAGAGTTGAAATGCAACTCACACCATGACATGTTTAAATGATTTAGTTTTTTTAGGCGCTATCATGAAGGCAAACTGTTTTGAGATTACGTGTCCATCATTTCAGAAAAGCCTGACTGACAAGCATTGAGTGATTTGTGAGAAGTTGTTTTTATCATGATGACACAAAACAGAGACAATAATCTCATGGCATTCTGCCCAATAGTTGTTGAGATATTTCACTCTGGATTACATTGCTGGGCTGACCAGCTGACGTGGTCCGGTCAGTGTACACTGTAATAGGTTTTGTTCAGATTGATGAATGGACAAATGGATGATGGTACAAAGAGCCAAGCGGGCACGGATAAAAATTGACAACATAGACGCCATTTATCCAGACAAAACTGATTTGTATACATAGACGTTCATACAGGCAAACTAGATTAGATAGTCTGAAAAACACTGACCTGCCAACCTATATCTTTGGCCCTGTTCAGGAGCTGTTGAAGCACTGCACAGAGGAGCGATACCGACATGAACTCCAAGAGGCTCTCAACTCCATGCTGGAGCTGCTGAAGTCTGTCAACGACTCCATGCATCAGATAGCCATCACTGGATATCAGGTACCAACCAGCAAAATCAATAGATAAGATAGAGGTAACAATCATGTCAGTGGATGCCAGATTGATGACACATTATTGTGTTAATATAAAATGGTCCAATTATCCTGTTTTCAGCATACATAATATGAGATAAACATTCTCAAAGTGTTCTAAAACATTAAGATAAAAGCTTATTTGGTTATTAATCACTAAAACTCTGTGCAATCTTTGCTAGACTAAGTATAGTGTTGAATTGCATTGCTAATAGTAGTTAGTAGAAAATAGTTTTCTATTCATGTTAATGTAGTCCATGTAATGTTTTTTGTGTGGAACTACTTTGAGTATCTTAAACATTGCTTTAAAGTGAAAACATTGATTTCTTACTTGTTGTTGCTGTTCATTTATGTTTTTTACCTGTTTGTCTGTCCCAGGGTGACCTCAGTCAGCTGGGCCGAGTGGTGTTGCAGGGAGGCTTCAGCGTGTGGATCAGCCATAAGAGGGCAGCGGTGCGCATGAAGGAGCTGGCCAGGTTCAAACCCATGCAGAGACATCTCTTTCTCTATGACCTCGCCCTGCTCTTCTGCAAACGCAGAGATGATGACACTCACGACAGGACGCCCTTCTACAGCTTCAAATCCTGTCTCAGAGTAACAATACATTTTACACTCACTTTATTAGGTACACCGAGCTACAGCCAATGCAATCCAATTTAACAGCCCTACAATAATCCTCCCTTTATAAATCTTATCATATTGTGTTATTTTTGTTGAATTGTATTGCATATTATTGGTGCACATGGTGTAATCCTTGGTTGCATTTTATAATGAAAATAACTGTAATGACTAGTGATGCTGAAATGTAAGGATTTTCCTCTCTTTCTGCAGATGAGTGCAGTGGGAATCACAGAAAATGTGAAAGGAGATGTGAAGAAATTTGAAATCTGGTACAGTGGCAGAGAAGTAGTGTACATAGTTCAGGTATTTGATCTTTTGTTTTTTATCTTCTATCTCTTTTTTGTGTGTTTCAGTATCTGTACATTTAGCTTATTAACTCAAACTCAATCTATTGTGTTATGGTATCTGTACTTTGTGCGGGTGTGCTTTTTGTGTGTGTGTGTGTGTGTGTGCGTGCATGCATGCATGCGTCTAGGCTCCAACACTGGAGATCAAAGTTGCCTGGCTGACAGAGATTCGTAAAATTCTTACCAACCAGAAGAAAATGCGCAGAGGTTTCTATCACTGCTATAATTCATTCGCTGCCTCTATGTGTACATCATTTTTTTAAATGCCTGACATAATTTAGTTTGACTTAGATTCCTCAACATTTTTTATGTGAACAGGCATTATAGAACCATAGATCTGTTATTTAACCTGGAGCTTTTGTTTTTTGTTTTAATGGAAATATACCGTAGACATATCAAATTCAGACTCAGTTCAAGTTTTCTCATGAAGGTTTTAGGGTAGAATCCAGTTTGTTGTTTGGATGATTCAGTTTATGTATTATATCTGTGTCTTATGTCCCCTCTCCTTTTCTCAGATGAGACTCCTCTTTCAGACAACCCTCCTTCTGACAGGTGATTCTTTCTGCATGACCTCCCTATTGTCCTCTGTATCAGTTTATGACCTCCTGTGGGTTGGGAATGGGTCAACTCACTTTCAATCAATTCAGAAATTGATTTAAAACTTGATGCATTAAGGAAGATATGTACCTCACATAAAGTGTTAATGATGTATATTCAATTTCTGAAATGATAATCAAATAACCCCTCAGTTTCACCCACATGCCACCCCAACTTGTTTTTTGTTTTCAAAATGAAGCATCTTGATTAAGTACGCAGGATGTTAAAGTTATTGAATGAGTTTGTATGTGTGCAGTGTGTATATGTGATTGTATTAGCATCTTTGTCACTACCCAGAACTATACCAGAACTGGTATTCATGACTACATTGGTACAAATCTTGCAGGTGGCTTTAACACTGTCTTTAGTGCTGAATCTCCAAGCTGCTAAATTTCAGCACCATGGAGAGCGATAAGACCTGCAACTGCTGCAAAGACCAAATCTCGAAGTTATGTTAAAGTTCCTCGGGTTAAGCAAGCATTTAAATATCACAGGTTTAGTAAAAGGTGTCAGGCATTTCTTAAGAGACAACTACCAAATTTAAAAGTCAGTGAAAATTATTGAAACACTATTAGTTTGCCAAGATCTTACAGTTGTTACTTGGATAATGTGGAAAATAAATTAACAATAAACTTGTAATTGGCTTATCATGCAGGAAATTATTAACATTGGTACACAATTATTTGGGAGTATCAAACATTTAAAGCCTATGGTGCAATTTTATAACAAAATATTCCACTGTCTATATTTCTTTTAAAACAAATTCCATGAACACCAACAATCAATTGATCCTACTAATAATTATTCAAAGCTTGGAATAGTTTCTTTTCCTGTGCCATATTCCTCCTTTATTGTCCAAAAACAACTAAAAATGAGCCGCACTGTTGCTTTGGATGACATGTTCCTTAATTACCAAAAAATGAGAGTGCTGTGTCTTATATTTAGTCAACCCTACATACACCGTCCTGCTGTTGTAAAGACTAGCACACCAAATGTGTATTAATCTGGGGTTGGAAAAGTCCCCTAAAAATGTGATATTTCCTCGTGTTTTTCAGGAATATTTGGAAAAACTAAAGTTTCCGGCTGTTTAAGCAAATTACAGAGCCTAAAAAAAAAAAAAAATCAAACTGTATATTTGTGACTCTTTTTCCAAGATTCACATCTTCAGATGTGACCAATGGGCCTGGGTCTAGGGAATTTAGAAGATACTGAGAGACAGGCTTACCCATTGTTGGTTTTGGTCTTTTCATGGGGTTTGTTGATAATATAAATAATGACAGCCTTGCCTAGTGGATACACTCACAAAGGCTCACAATTCAGGTTTCAAAGTATCTGAGCATTGGATAATAATATTCAGAGATTTGTGTGAAAAGATGGAGGATGAGATACTATGGTTGTTTGTCACTTTTTGAATGATTTGTGTACATAGTATGTGTAGGTCACATAGCATTTGTAAATAATTAACATGTTTTTACTTTATTTAGGAGATAGGTATGTTTCCATATGTTTGACTATATGGAACACCTTCTAATAATTAAAGCCACACTGTGGATTGTTTGCAAATGCTGTTTAATCAAGGCCTTGTATGTGTGCAGAATACTGTGTGAATTAATATTTCCATATATAGCAGCGCTCTCTGATATAATTGATGTGTGTGTTATGAATTCAAACTTCCTTCAAAATCAGACGCTGAAATATATGTGATTGTGAACTTAACGGAATGCTATTTTAATTTACAGAATGTGGATGAGCCTGCTTTGTGACACCGTGGTTGTTGTTGTTCGTTTGTTTTTGTTTGTTGTGGTGGTGTCTTGTTCCCATGGGGATGCGGTTTAGTGCATCAGAGATGTGTGTGTCGTGGGGCGGAGCGTCGGTGCGAGGCTGCTCAGCGTGTCTAACTGTTCCTCACAGCTCCTCTGCTACAAGCCACTCCCATGTGCATCAATGGGAGGAGTCAATACAAACTAGCCCCGCCCACTCTGAACCAGTGGTTAACTCACCTCGACGCAGTAAGTTGCTATGGCAGATTACACAAAATTTAGAACACACAGTAACTTATGGTCGGACTTTCTTAAGTAATTTCTCTCAACTTTCAAATCCAACTTTACTTTAAACTTCATTGTTCTCAAGAACACAAGCCAAATATTAGATATTACATAAAACATAATAAAAATTATATATAACCTTCAACGCAGAATCAAGGGCATTTAACCCTTTGATGTATGCAATAAAAAAAGTAATAATCAACTCTTCCATGACGTTGTAGAATAGTGTCATGAGTTTTCCACTTTTTTTTCTTCTTTTTTATACAGATTGTGGTAGTGTTAGTATTGAATGTTAGCTGGTTTTCAACCTGTCCAATGAACTGACCTTTAATAATCGTCTCAATGGGAGTGTAGGTCTTAACTTTAAAATCAAAACACATATCTTTACATTTCCTGAAGCAAAATGTTTGTTTGTAATACACAGAAGAACAATTAAGTGCACAAATCATGGAATATTAATGATTTTAAAAAATGTAGCACTAACGATTTTAGTTGTCTTGTCACCTGCAGCTTGGCCGGTTTCTGCACACTCCGTGGCGATCTGTGAGGGCCTGGAGGACTGGGGTGCAGCTACAGACCTTTCCAACATATCTGACTCAGACGAGGAGGATCAGCCCGCCCCCCTGGTGAGAGTTTATTACTGTCATGGCACAGGTAGTATTGAAGAAATGATTTGTTGTTATGTCTGGGGGTATTTATGAACACTGAGCCTTGCAGCTTCACCAGTAGTGCCAAGTGCCATTGGTTGCTGAAAACCAAGGATAGAGGTCTTGCCTATACTCTGGTGAGCTTGACTCGACTCCGGATGTACAGCCTCCCTCAGCTGGGTGGTGGGACCGGGCCCAGAGTCCTTTTGAATCACCAACTGTACACTGATGACCGGCAGCTTGTTGGGAAAACACAGACAGAAACTAAACCAACGTACTTTGGGATAAGGCTTATAAGTCTAAATCCTACATTGGTCAAAATACTGTTATCTATCTATCCATCTATATACAGTATATATAGACTTAGGACTGTTGTTTGGGACTGCATGTGGAAAAGTGTATGCATTATTCTCCTGCATTTGACTTCTGTTCCAGGTGGCGGGCAGGTACAGGGTCATGGTAGAGAGCAGCATGGCCAGCACGGATGATATAGTCTTTAACTGCGGGGATGTCATCCAGCTGCTGCATGAAGAATTGTCGGGAATGTGGTAAAACAGGCTACCCGTTTCAGACGTGTTGATTATGCACACATTTAAATTAAGATGCAAACAAACTTTAAGAGGTTTTCTGTGTTGTGTTTGCATGTGTAATCACAGGATGGTAAAGAATATAAGTCGTGGAGAAGAAGGGCGTGTTCTATCTGAAGACCTGCATAGGATTCTGGGAGAAACATGCTAAGAGCCAATCAGAACAGAGGACAGATGACATACTTCATCATCTTTCTGACCAAAAGGGGGCATCTGACTCTGCCAAGACGTTCAGCAGATCAACAGAATGAAGCACATCAAGTACATATTTAACTACTGTGACACCTCAGAAGGCTGTAAACTACAGAATGGACCGCAGACTGTAGCAATACAAAGCACATATGTGGGACCTTTTTATTTATTTATCTATTCCAGCAGTAATTCAGTAGATTATTGTATTTAGACTCGGAGTTGTAGTTGAAGACAAACTTATTTTTGGCCTTTATTCATATGTACAGCATAGACCTATGTTGATGTTTTATCATTTCTATTTTCATATGAAATAAGACAGAAATCATGCATATGCCTACTAACATATCATCACTGTTCTTGTGCCAAACAGCGCAGCTAATCATTGAGGCTTCTTTTTGTATAACACTGTAAAATAGCTTTACCTTGTGGTGTCATTGTTTGCAATAAATTTAAACCCTCTTTATTTCATACAGCAGCCAGCTACGTCACTATCAATCAAATCAAAATCAACATGGTTACTCCACCTCTTAGTGGCAAAAGCAAACATTCAGCATCTGCTTGGTGCATTCACCTGACAGTAGAACAAGAAAAAGGCAACATCAGACTATTCACCAATATTCAGTCAAGGTCTTGCCATTCATAGCAGCCATAGCCGGTTTGTTTTGCCACTAAGTGGTGTTGGTTATGGATGCATGTGTGAAATTCTCATTGCATACCCTCTATAGATATTTGTCAACATATAGTAGGAAAAGTACAGGTGTAATTGATAACATAACTTATGTGACCAATTTTGCCTTGGTCTGGTGCATAATAGTCTCACATTGCCAGACCCACAGCCATATATAAATACTGGAGTATAGTCTACTTACACCTGTTATTATTCTACAATAGGGTAAAAAAACTCTTTGGCTTGTTTCAATTTCTTTAAACCAATCACAACTGTCCTGGGTAGCACTAAGCCCCGGATGCAGAAACGGCGCCATTGCTAAATAGATAGCAAAAAGGGTAGAAAGGGGGCTTTATCCCAGAATTATACTGGGATATCAGTTGAGCTGGTTATTTCACAATTACTCAAAAAAGAAATGTTAGAAAAATGTTTCCTGTGAAAAACGGTCTATTGGTGCACCACTCTTTGTGAGATAAACAAAGTGCACTACTATACAATGTCTACATTGGTTTTTAGTGTAGCTGGGTGTAACTCTGGTTGTCAGACAGCTTTGATATATAAATTGCAGATGTTTAAAAAGTGAATTATTTTGCCAATATATATTATATAATATAAGTTTTTCCGCTATTGACAGTGATAATATGGTGTTATAATAATGGTGTTATTTTTGTCAACATTTTTCCTTTGGAATTTGTTGATTTTTGGATTGGTGATAACTGCAAGTTTTCCATCAAATTAATCTCTTCCTCCTCGGCTGCAGCTGTTATTACCACTGAGATGAGACAAGCTGTTATGATCGCTGCTCAGCAAGGACAACTCACTGCACATGCCTGTTGCTTTATTTCTGTCTTTACTGGTGTTCTACACCAACAGGGGAACTATGCTCAGTGCTACAGTAGGTAGTAACTGTAAAAAGAGTAAAATTATAAATGCCAGGTAAACTATTAGTTACATTGTGAATTACTAAATTACATGTTGATTTTTGATTTAGAGAGTTGATCTAATGAGAAAAACATCCACAGGAGACCATTTAAACTTCTGTAAAACTGCCTGGTTTTAAAACTGATTTTCTTTACACTGTTCAGTTTTGAGCAACTCTCAAAGTGGGATAAGTGGTTATGAAAATGCTAACACTTTACCAGCTGAAGAGCAGACCAATACAGTATAATTACTGACAGTTTTTTAGTTAACTGTAAATATGTGAATGGTAAAAATCTAAATTTTAAATGTTAAACACAATAGCCATATACATTTTGAAACGTTCATGGACAGTCAGATGTTGATACTCAGCTATCAAGTGACAAAAGGTACATTAGATTCCTGCGGTATTTAGCTGCATCTCTGGGGACAATATTATTCTAATCCAGCTGGTAACACAGTAAAGATTAACTTTAACAATGAATTAAGATTCATTTTCACCCACAGAACCTATAGTCACTTGATAGTAAGTGTCAGTCTAACAGTCTAAATAAGATGTGACCCATGTTTTATTTATTTGAAATCCACCCATGCTAACATCAGACGTTCTCAATGGTATTAATATAATATTACTTTTCCACATTACCTTTAACTGATGTTTGCTGCATTTGCTAATTTTGCACTTTTTGGATGTTTTAAATTATTGTAAATGCTTGTATTGTAATGCCAAATTCATGATTATTTTCCAAAATATAGGCACGATTATTGGATTTGATTCAACCTGACTGATGTGATTTCTTCCCTATATAAATAATATAGTATACTTACCTATTTTCCTGACAGATATTTACGAAGTGAATGCATCCACACAGGTGATTTTTTTCACTTATCTTGCCTGATTAGGCCTATGTCAGTGTACAGACCCTACCCTGGAAATCCAGAGTTCTTGCGAGAGCACAATTTCAGTTACTCTGGCATGCTGCTCATTAACTAAACCCTTGTAGCCAAGCTGCACCAATCACATTGGTGTATCTGATATAGGCGGGGCTAAAGGTGAGCTTAACCAGTTAGCTCCACTTGTACCTAAGCGTATAGGGCTCTGGATACGTCAGCCTTTGTGTTGTTGTGATTGGTCGTAGTGTTATCCAATTGCGTGCAGTGAGATTTTTAAATGAACGTTTGGTGCCCCTCGAGATGGGCGACTTTCATTACTCAATGCCAGACCCTTAACCTTTCGGATTTTGATCTGGATTTCCAGGCTATGTACGGACTACTCTTGAGTGACATTTTCCTAACTCTGCTGCTAGTTTGTTAGGAATGGGCCGGGACAGCTCACATCTTTATGACATGGTCACACCAAAATTCCCTACCTACCTAAATATTTATTTCAGTAATAAAGAGGGTCAAACATACTAGTTTTCTGTTGCAAACTGATCCTACTGTACCTTTAAATCGTTTTTATGGCAGAGATTTTGACGTGACATATGAAAGTGTAATTAAACAAATTAACCAGCGCTGCACTGAAATACTCTTAAATTAAATTAACCTTTGTCAACTGTATTAATTACACCTGTGTTTTTCTTGCTATGAGACTAAACGTCCGCTGTGAAAATAAGCCTATTAAACTTTAAGCTGTTAAAGACCGAACACCCACCAATGTATCAATTTAACAGGGAGGGTGGGATTGATCTGTAAAGATGGGTTGATTGTTTACAATATATTTTCAACACGAGGAAATAACCCAAAAAGTTAAAAAGCCTGTGTGGTGAGCAGGGTCTTTAAAATTGAAGGACATAAAATTAAATTTAACATTTGCTTTAGCATCTCAAAATTGCATTTAATTTTTTCTTGTGCATCTAATTTCAATTAAAACACTGGATGAAGAGCTAGAAGTTATTATTTAGCCATATTTCAAGACCAAAAAATCTGATATTTGAATTTCCTTTTATTAAACAATTCAAATTAACATGCTTCAGTAGGAGAAAACATGTTCACTTCCACTGTGTAATTTGTTGGCTGACAGCTGCGTTTCCCCTTTACTCGACTTCATTTGTCAGTTGTTAACTTGGATACCTGTCATCCGAGTGATCCACGGGTAGTACCGTGAGACTCGAGTGTAGACGCCATACTTCCCGTCCATGGCACACTCCTCCCCCCAGCTGACGATGCCTGTCAGGAACCAAGTGCCTTTATGGTTGGAGGAATGCGGCCCCCCACTGTCCCCCTGGCATGAATCCTTCTTTTCATTTTGATAGCCAGCACAGAACATATAGCGTGTGATGTGGTCCCGGCTGCTCTTTTTACACACGGGGCGTTCCACGTAGGGGACCTCCAACTTTTGAAGCTTGCTGGAGTCAGGGCCTTGGAACTTAAGCTGTCCCCAGCCGCTAACCAGAGAGGTGCTGGAATCTCTCAATAGTTTCTCTGTAAAGTCTTTTGGGCCCAGGCAGATGGGACGGTGTTTGTTGGACAGTTCCACTGGATTGGCAAGCTTAAGTAGAGCAATATCATTGTTGTAAAGAGACTTCTTGTCATCATACATGGGGTGCATATGCTTCTCTGCTATCACATGGTCTCGCTCTGGACCCTCAAACTTCTTCACATCATGTTCACCTAGAAGAATAGATAGAATAGAATGTATATGCAACTATATTACTTTCTGCACCAGACAATGTGATGGGTCTGTCATCATCTGATCTTAAATCTCACATGTCAGCGTTTAACTGAATGCACCAAACACAAAGAGGCCACTGCATTGACCCACAATAATAAAATGATTGATGAAAGCAGAGTAAATGTTCACCATTGGATTATCTAGCTCAAGTAAGTGAGCTAGATGTAAGTGTACTGTATATCTACAAGATATTTTTTCCATAGATGAATGGTAACCATTGGCTACCTGGAAAGAGTAGTAAAGTTACGTTCTGAGTGGATGGCGAGCGTGAGGCGCCGAAACGGATGCCAAAAAGTTTCTGAATGGAACGTTTACTTTTTAAAAGTTGCCAAATGATTGTGTGAAAGAGTATTTGCTCCGAGTATGAATCTCTGCTCCAAGTGAGAATATTATGTGTGAAATTGAACAGTACAGTAGTCTGTATGCCAATATTGTTTTCAATAAAAAAAAAAAAACATTTGCACAAAGCAAGCCAATCCACTTTTCCATGTTAAGAGCATTAAAATGAGAAAAAACAACTATGGGTCAAAAAAAAGTCAAGGGACATTTAGAATAGATACAAATGTGCGATTAATTGAGATTATTTACAATTTACTATGATATTAATGCAATTAATCATGATTAAATATTTAAATCGTTTGCCAGCACTAGTATTTTTACTTAAGTAAATTATCTGAAAACTTCTTCCACCACTGCATGCAAATAACCAACATGGTCTTTTGAAACCAACGATAAAGGCCAGTGAGTCTGTACTGTACTTTAGGGATGTGGATCAGAGATTTAGAATATTAACATGTAGATATGCAACACTTGTCTTTCCTACCCACTCTGACGAAGACATCCCGTTTAGCATAATCAGGGTGCGTCAGACAATGGGCAGCAGTGATGACCCATAAATCACTGAGCAGAGATCCTCCACAGAAAGACACCCCTCTTTGAAGGCTTGCTGAGTGATACATCAGGGCAACCTGCAAACACATACAAATAGTAACCATACAAATGGCGGAAGAGCGTCATAGCACATGCCTCCTCCTTGTGTCCTTCTAAACTTCCAAATCTTCCCATTTCCTTTTCTCCATCCACCCGGTTTCCTGAACACTGCTCTATTACTCGTCTCATTATCATTTGCCTTTTGTATTTTTTTCCAAGGTGACCTCTGTGCTTCTTACTGTAAATGGAAAAATCCAGCAGTTTGGAATTTAACCTTCATAAATTTGACATTTGAGAGATCCAAACCCCTGCAACCTTCACGTCCCACAATTCAACTCAACAGAAGCAAAAACCACCTATCTGCATCCTATCTGTGAACATTATTCATTTTGCTTCAACTCATCCCCATGTAGTAATTCTGCACCCCCACCTACAGTACCTGCCAAGGTATCTCTCCAGGAATGGCCTCATTGCCTCCTACAATCCTCTGGTCAGTGTTGTCTTGTGCTATGATGGTAGGCAGCGTGGGGAAGAAAGCCTTGGAAGCCAGCTGCTTTTCCTCTGTGGCTAGATTTACAGAAGAACTTGAATCCGACCTCACGGATCTTTTTTTTACTACAGAAGCCACAGAGGTGTTGGCCAGGTCTGATTCATTTAAAGGCAGGTCGTAGTTGTCTTCAAGCTGTGTCAAATAGTCATCAAAGTCATCCTCCAGGATGTCACTGGAACTGTTTTTTGTTTCAGAGCTGTGTGTTGTGCTTGAGGACCGTGGGGTTATGATGGACCTGGTTCTGGAGGTGGGGGATATGTTCACACGACCACAGCTGAATTGTTCTGAGGGACAAGTGAAAGCAAAACAAAGAAGGAGATAATCTAGATTTGTCTCTGAGACATTGTTACATGTTAGTGTCAGATTTTTCCACAGCTGGGACGGTTCTCTTGAAGCCCTTTGGTTATTTTGTCAAAGGTTGAGGTTATATCCCTGGCTTTGCACCATAGGCAGATTCAATCAATGGCTATTTCAATTATGTGGTTTCAGTCTTCCCACACCGTTGTTATTTTGAAGACTCTAACGCCTGATTATGGTGCATGGGTTTTAGGCAAGATTTTGACATAATTATGCAGAAGGTTAGAGATGGGTATGTTTACTGTATATGTGTGTTTTCTGTGGTTAAGGTCAGTGTAATCAGAGGTTGGTTGCATCGGTTTTTGTTGAAGCAGTTGTTGAAGCTGGATTTGTTTTATGGTTTTCTGTGTGGTTATATACCCAGAGTATTCACTCTGTCAACAACCTCCATAAATGATATTTTGTTGTTGACAGCTATAAACTGCAATGCACAGTTTATGAACCAGTCTGGGATCCCTTAATGGAGATCAAAGTGATGAGAAGTGTAGCATGATTCCAGCTTTCTGCTGTGACAGCTTGTATATCACTCTTAAATTCTGGTTTGGGATTGTCTGTGAGTGAGGATGTTTATGCACAGCAGCTCAGTAGTAGTAGTAATTTAGTATCACAATAAAGTATAAAATGGGGTTCCAGATTTTTAAGATTTGTTCCATTTTTTTTTTCCAGATGTGACATAGACTATGGTTACTTTTTGTGTAATTGTAATCTCAATTGCGTTTGAGAGGCAAATGTTGTGCTTTTTAGCCCATAAAATTGATTTTAAAGCTTTGTTCATTAGTTTCTTTACAGATTCAAAATATAATCAACTAATTAGGATGTATTATTATATATTAAAATACCCTGTGGTATAGTTAAATTAAGCTCCACCTTTACCAGCGTCATTATTAAAGTGACAACACATTATTGCATCACTTATCAAATATAAATACAATACAATGACAGAATATATACTACACCACATATTGATGTCAATACTGTTCTACTGTTACTTGAGTTAAATGTTAAATTTAGGATTTTACTTGAAATAAAATATTTCTACACTGTGGTATTGTATCACTTATTCTATCACTGAAAATGTATGCACTCTTTATTTAGTCAGTTGTATTGTGTGTAGTGTAGTATTTCCTACTAGTGTAAAATAGAGCATAGTAATTAGAGCTGTGTTGAGAGTTGCAAAAAAATGACAAAAAACTAAATTCTTCCCTTCTAAATATATAACCAAAACACCTGAACACCCAATTTGCAGAATGCCGTGTATGGGTTATCATTTTATTTTACCTGTTGGTTCACAGCTCTTCTTGTCTGGCCCAAGATCATAACCAGCTGCACACTCACACACAGGTACCTTAGCCTTCATCACACAGAAATGGGAACATCCGCCATTGTTGACCATACACTGCTTGGTCACCTCTGGAAACAGGGGGCAGCAGAAGCAGAATGAATGTATTTTATGTGTTGTTTTATAACCATCTTAGTACCCAAACTGATGGTACACTGTACATGTTAGTAAAAAAAGAAAGTAAAGATCCTTGTTTGAGTTTTTCGTATACAGGCTGTCGCACTCACCGATCTCACAGTTCTTGCCGTCGAAGTTTGGTTTGCAGAAGCAGACGTATGAGCCGATTCCGTCTTCACACTGACCTCCATTTTGGCAGGGGAGTGGTTTACACTGGTCACCATCTACACATCAAACACACACCAGGAGGTTCAGAGGGGACAGTGGGCTTTAAATTCAGAGTAACTGACTTGTGTTTTACGTCTCTTACCGCTGTAGCTGGCCCAGAATGCCATCTGAAATAGAAACATAAACTGATTAATTATATTTTTTTTATGTGTGTGCGTGTTTGTGTGAGTAACCTACAGTTTTGTCATCATCCTCAAACACCTCCCTGGCCTCCTCCATCACGCAGGTCTCCTCTCTACACTCCCGCTCCAAATTGGCTTTCATAAATAATTCTTCACCGTGGCCACTGTTGTACCTACGCAGGCGACGCAGCACCATGTCTGCCACCTGCTGAGACACAAACACAGCTCCTAAAAGGCAATAGAAGACAATGTGGAAATTATTAAAACAGCTCTGGCATCACCCCTAAAAACTACTGGATCCACCATCAAGTCGACTCGTAACCGCAAACTCGGCAACTCATAGCAGATCTTCATAATTGAATGGGTGACATTATGTGCTGTCCATTAATATACAGTCTATGGTTACAACTGGATGTGACGTGAGTTGTCGGCCAGGAAATCACAACACCTAAGATCACGTTTACGTTACAAGGTAGACAATCCTTTTTTCAATCATTGACGCAAGGAAAAGTATCCTAGACGTCCATCTAGCGTCATGCACAACTATGCTATAGTTAGTCAAGCTCCTATAAAACTTTGAATTTACACCACTAGGCAGAATCACCTTTTTGAGTAGAAAGCAGGAAACTTTGGCGTCCCCTTTTAAAATCTTAATCCTCATGAGCTCTTTCCATCTCGGAAAAGCCACTCCAATATTAACTTTGGTCTTTATGCTTTGCCGTTTGTCGTTTTAGTTATCTTTTTAACTTCCTTGGCAACTCCGTCATCTTGTCTCCCTCCCTGGCATTTGTCACAGTGCCACTGAGTTTAAAGCTCGAAAGGTGGAGGTGTGTCTCTCTTTGGCTAATATATTTTAAAGATGGAGGTGCAACATGGCGGCCGTCAATCAAGCAACTCATGTATTGTAAATGATTCTGTATGGCAGATTGCATTAGTTAAGATACTACTTTATTCATCCCACAGTGGAGAAATTCCCTTATTACAGCAGCATTTTCTACAATAAAAGCAAAACAACACACACACAAAAAGGCAAACAACAGACAATGAGCAAAGGGTAGACTGATTGTAAAGTGGCGTCAAATGAACGTATTGTAAAGTGTGGTTGCCATACAAAAAACGATATTGCAGTGTAAGTAAGTGACGTTTAGATTAAATTGAACATGTAATTAAAATAAAATAATATAGCAAAAGTAGGTAACCGTAATATGAATTATATTTACCGTGACCATAAATAATATTGAAAAAGTAACTACTTGTAAAGTACATACAAGAATACTTTGATTAGTTGTTGGAAGTAATTACACATGAATGAGCCCATAGTTTTGATAGATCAAAAGTTGTTTTTGCTAAGAATCAACTCAAAAAATTACACAATGGAGCTTTAAATCAGTTTTTCCAAAACAGCTATTTGCAATCATTCCTAAATCATTGTATCTCTGTCGATTAAACTCCAAAGCCTTGCAGGAAGTAACAGACATATAATGAAAAAACACATTCTTGGCACATTGTATCCCATCTGCTGTCCTCTACAAAAGAGAAAATTACACTTTTTACAACAAAATTTCTAAACTATAGGCAATAAGATTTTTGAGTGGTGTGGCTTTAAGACTTTGGGTCGGATATCAGTTATTTTAAAAATTAACCCCGGACTTCCAGCCTCTTCCTATATTTATACATCTCTAAACATTGGTTTTGTCTACTTAATCCATACCTGCTCTTCTATAATTTACCTGTGTTTTTCTCTGTGATTTCAGCAGCAAGTCCATACACCACCAGCATTAAACCAACAATGAAAAAAGCCATTAAACAAACTCTGGCCATCTTGTCGTTGTCAAATGTTCGTCTGCTTTCGCCTGTAGAGCCAAAGCCTGGACTTAGTGCCAGAGAGACAGATCCACCACTCCAAAGTACAGCAACACACTGTTTGCTCACCTGTGAGGCCACAGAGTGTTTGTGTACGTGTGTGTGTGTGTGTGTGTGTGTGTGTGTGTGTGTGTGTGTGTGTGTGGAGTGCGCATACCCCCCCCCCCCCCCCCCCCCCCCCCCACACACACACACACACACAAAGACTACTGTGTCCAGGATTTAAACTGTATCCCTTTTTGAGTGGACAAATGTAACTGTAAATCCAGGCAGGCAAATCCTCTTCAAGTCATTTAGATAAAGCAGAAGACACTGAAAATATAATTTAAACTCCATAGCTGGCACCGAAGTAAAGAAAACCTAAACTCCATGCTTGATCTGGAGCATCACATGTTTTTGTATTACACCGGGTGTGACTGCGGACAAATCACTGTGACTAACGGGTCAGCTGCCCTTGAGCCAGCAGCTCATTCGCAACAGCCCTTGTGTTGACGAATTGGGTGAGCATGATTTAAATTGGAGTTTTGCATCTCTTTTTTTTCTAAGCCAACAAATCCATCCCCCTTGGAAATTATAGATTTTACATCACAAAAGAATTACTAACAATTAGCACATTCACCACCGTTTGGTAACCATTAGGCTTAAATCACTTCCTGCTGATTAGTATCCCGAGACCAGATCTATCAGTGCTGGGTTTTTTACCTTTATTTATCCAGGTAAATCGATTGATAACAGTTTCTCATTTGCAATGATGATCTGTCACATTCACACAGTTACATATTCATCCCTGGAAGTACAGTGCCCAGTACAACCACAGTCTCTGAAGTGTTTTGGGTCAAATGCCTTGCTCAAGGGCACATCAGGGGTGGTAATGAGGAAGGGACAAGCACTGCTCTTTTACTTTCAAATCCAGATTTTATCCTGCCAGTCTGGAGATTGAACAGGCCACCTCCCAGTCCCAAGCTTGCTTTCTTAACCCCCTAGGGCACCACTGCCCACTTCCTCTGTTGACACCAGCTCCGCATTGGAGGAGGGGGACGCTGATGTCGAGCATCTCACGTGTAAACTCACAGAAAGACGCAGGGCAAAGTGGGTTAAAACCAGGAAAAGCGTGCTGGTTTAAAAAGCTTGTTCCCCTGGGTGCACAATCCCATCCAGACTGTGTATTATTACATGACCGCTCAGATCAGCCTTTGTATAATCTGATTGTCTTTATTATGGACAGACAGAGGAAAAAATTAATTCCTAGTAAAAAAAAACAGGATTAATGTTCCTCACATAGCAAGTGAAATCCCAGCCAGCAATTGAGTATGGCAAGTTTTGACAATGAACTTGATAATGAATTTGATAATTATTTGTTGGTCAATGTTGTGTGGTGAGTTGAGTTTGTTGGGATTACTATACGTAGCTGTTGACATATCTTGTATGTATTCTTTTCTAAGACTTTGAGAAGGACTTCTGAGAATACTTTTATATTTTGCTCAAATCTTAAAGCATCAGTAGTATGGAGCTAGAACAGTGACAGTAACCTGTGGTATTGAAAATAAAATTTGGCATTGAAACAACAAATATTGGCA
>NC_048419.1:16508957-16519020 GCF_013103735.1 Etheostoma cragini | reverse complement strand
GATTTTTACAATGTCACTGTTTTCAGTTTCAACTTTCTGTCACTGTTTTGGCATAGGGAGGAGGGGCCTGAGGGGGGTGAGGGGGCGTGGCTTACGGGTAACTTACAGAGGCCACTGGCGAGAGACCACACCTCCAAACGAATCCTCCCAGAGTTGTTAAAACTGCATATCTGCAATGTCTTCCACATTTTCAACCGGAACCTACAAATCTCAAGTAGGTCTGCTCCTATCGGCCATTTTTTCACATAATAGGTTTCTAGGCAAATCACACACTCACTAAAAGGCTGGACGCATTCATATCATAGGATTATGAGATTATTACTTTTTGATGTTTGTGTTTTATACTTCAGTTCAACAGTTTTCAATGCCAATATTTGTTGTTTCAATGCCAAATTCTATTTTCAATACCACAGGTCACTCTCACTGCTCTAGCTCCATACAGTAGTCCATTTTTTTCATCCATACATTGTTGTTAATGCAGAGATGGTGTAGTGAGGAAGATTCAGGACGCAGTCCTGGGATCAAGTCAATAACCTGTTTTTTCATGTCACCCTCTGATCAATAAAAGAAATGTCCTCTCTCCTTCCCGGTATGACCACACAGCGGTTTACCGGCCAGTGTATGACTCATGAGGTCAATATTTCCTCCTTGGCAATACTGAGGGTTGTACTGCTGAACTCAGATCAGCTTACAGTGAGAGCAATATATGATTGTCGAGTTACAGAGAAAATATGACTCATGTAACCGAGGATTTGTCAGGTTTTTTTAAATTAGCTCCAGGCTCTAGGTTTTCACTGTGTTGACATGTAATAGTAATGACATACTGTAATGAGGGATACTTTACCAATGACGGGAACATATTTCAGAAGCAGATAATTAAACACCTCTTCTATGCTTGACACTTCATCTGTTATAATCTGATTTAGTGCGATTTAATTAACCCTATGCACATGTTACACCAAGGAGGTTAAAAAAGCTGATGGTAACCCAACTGTGTTTAAGAGCTATACATTAATGAAAACATATTCAAACTGTATTTAAAAGGAATTATGCTTATTTTACAAGTATGTTGCAAATAAGGGCTCTGTTTGTTTGCATGGTTTCTACTTTTTTGGGAGCCTTTTAGTGACTGTGGGTTCTACTAATGGGAACAGGAGCAGTCATAGTTGGCACTTTTTGTTCTAATAGAGCAGCTGGTTTCAGACCAGTAATCCTTGCGGGGAGGCCCCAGCAGAGGGCCAGCTGTGCTTTTGTCTGATGGTTCATTTAGTAGTGGGAGTCCAAAAGCCTTGACGACAACTTGACGTCATAGACCTGTTTTAGTACAAGAGTCGGAAACACTTGTCAGACGCGACTATGTATGCTGTGAGTAGGATTTAAAAACAGCATGAACATGTGTGCCTCAGTTAGGGTTCAGTTAAGGGAAATTAATTGCAAGATACTTCATTGGTGCAAATCATTCTATTAAAAGATGTGCAGTGCATAGAGATGTAATCACTATATATGAAATCAGTGTAGCCCACAGAGGAGGTAACTAAGATGAACCTGCTCCAGAGGAAGGCTCTTGGATATAGATTTAATTCTGGGAAACCAGCTGGCCTCAACAAGGAGATAGATTTCACTTCTTTTCAAGGTCCAAAAAAAAAAAAAAAAGAGAAATTGTTGCAATTTAATATTTAATATTATGTTAAGTCTTTGTTTTTGTTGTGTTTAGTATTTTAGACGGTTATGGTATGCATTTATTAAAAGTCATTTATACATGATTTTTTCACATTTTATTATGTATATTACAATTTGTTCATATTTTATATTTTTACCTGTATGTAACTCAAAATACCTTATATACCGTAAACATGAGACTCTGTCTTATATAAATGTCAATAAAAGACTTCGGATACTCTAAAACACACTAGGAAGAAACAATATCATATGTAAGTGTATCCCACTTCTGCCTCGATAAAAAAAGCACACATTGATTGAATAATCAATGAAGTGACTGATTTGCATAGTGTAAAGATTGCTGAGTTTGCAAGTGGATCTGCATTTATCAGATTGAAAACGACATTGTGACTTTGAGTCTGTAAGAGCAAAGACGCGCATCCATTTACCTCAGTAGCTAGGACTTGCTGATTGTCTGTAACTGTATGAGTTTAGAAAGATTATAATTTGTTCTTATTCAATCCAGTACCACATTCTAACAGGGTTTATAAAAACTGTAACTAACAGCTTTATTTTTTACTAATGCTACTACCTTATGAGCCATTAATAAGAACTATATTCCCTACTAATCTTCATAATTGCAGACATGGAGGTATCACTTATCCCTGGTCAAATCTTAGTAAGATTTAATCATTAATAAGTTACTAATGGCTTATTAGCATTAGTACCTTTTATTAGTGCCTCATTTTCCAATAAATGGTCTTTAATAAACAGTGGCCATACATTTTACACTATCTAATATGCCATCAGAAAACATTGCTGTCACAAATGTTACGAAAACAATACATATAATAATGGAAAGCTACCAAGTCTGCAGTTGTAGGCCTACATGTTAATACTTTATTGTTGAGGTTTTTCCACATTGGGAACGCAAATATCGTTATTAGAAGAGATCTATGCCTATAATTAAGCATTGGGTTTCTACCATTGATAAATCCAATAGTTCCAGCTTATAAACCTTTCATAAAATGGAGCCGTTTAGTAGACCTAATTGGTAGCCTAACATCAATTATTAATATAATCCCTATAGGATGTTTGAAATGTATTGCCTTGCGTGTGTACATATTTGTCACATCTTTCTTTGTCTCTCTCAATGTGCGCGAGCGAGTGTAATTCTGCGCGCGCACGTTCGGGATCGCTGCTGCCGGTGTGTGTCGGCGTTTAAAAGCGCGACGGCTCGTCAGAACGAGTCGGAATCAGACTGTGGAGAGGCAGAGAGGGACTGCGAGAGTTGGACTGCTACCGGCGAGTGTGTGGAGTAAAGAAACCTGACGAGGATGAAACAGTAACACCGACCCTGCATCTCACACCTGAAGTTTGATTCAACAACCAGCAGCGGCCGTGCTCCATGAGCGGAAAAACGAAGAGCAAAGAGTATAAAGACAATGCCGCCAAAGGTGAGTAACACGAGTCAGATACGAAGAGGGATATGTGGGTATTTACACGCGGTTTGTTTCTTTTATTGTGTGTATAAAGTGGAAATATCTGGTATTGTGATGATGCTGAGACAGCTCGTTACTTATTCCCTCCAAAATCCAGAAAACCGAAAACAAAAAATAACTAGCCTACTTTAAAATATCGTTGTACGTGGTTTTAAAATAGGCTATGAAACCCCCTTAAGAAAATGTAATTTTATATATAAAAAGGTGTTGATGTAGACACATTGTAATCATGTCTTCTATGTCGCCTGGGGGTCAGCTTACCGCTTTAACAGAGGAGACAGGATGTTTCTTAGACATTGTGGTCAAGGTGAAACACCCAGTATCTATTATATTATAAAAGCACTTAGACTACATCCCCCACAGAAGGGTTTCTGGGTCTCAGTGATTTCAGCAACGCGCGCACACAAATTACAGCAATATATATATATAAAAAAAAACGATACACCGCAAAGGAAGCTGGGAAACTATAATTTCCATGGAAACAAAAAAGGGAGTTGCCCGCATAATCTATGCATGAGACCTGTGTTCATTCATTCATTCATTCATTAAAATAAAAAAAATAAAAATAAAAGCAGACAGATGCAGCGTGCTGGGATTTTTGTCATGCTATTGTCTTCTACAGAATGCATAAAACAGTAACCTAATCAAGTATTTGGTTAACTTTCTTTCTTATTCTTTAAACAATATTTATGTTTACATGTTTGTCAATGTCCCCGTAGAAAGTAGCCTAATACAGGGATTAATCTTGTTATCCAGAGTCCACAAGAGTGAAAATAAAGCTAAATACTGGCATTAGAAACGGCTTGCTAAAAGTTTTGCCTTTAAGTACATTTAAACAAAAAATTATATATTGACAAGATCTTTGACACAATTTGTGGACATATCATACAACAAAGAAGAGAACAGTGGAGCTAGGTTTGTAGTTTTGTGGAAATGCTGGATTAAAATGTTGGTTTTGCTCTGGGCAAAATATACTCTTCCCAGGAAGACAGTTAACTACAACAACGTGTTTACTGTCTTTCTGGGAAGAGTATATTTTTGGATATGTTTATGGATGAAGGGATGAATTTATGGATGTATGGATGGATGTCCTGTAGAGGATCGGGATCTACTGCCAGATGGTAGCAGTGGGAAGACTGGGTTGAGGGGGTGCCGGGGGTCATGTGCTATGGTGTGTGCTCTGCATGTAATGACTCTGCTGTTGAGGTGTGAAAGGTTGGAGATGGGGAGGCCAATCATTTTGGAGGCAAAAACCATAGATATAAAACTGTGAAGGTAGATTGTGCAAGCAGTTTATAATGACCTATCCTTATGGGTCCCTAACCCTAACCTTAAACCAATCCCTGATGTTTACCTAATCCTAAGTATTTTCTTGCTGAAACTAGCTATTTTTTACAGTGTTAATCACGTGATTAACACTTCCACTGTCGTCACGTGTTACGGTCGCTTGTTAAAAACAACCGTGTGGCCATATCACGGTGTTAAGAAGAACAATCATTTATGTTGTTTTGGGAATAATTGGCAATCAACGCATTATTTCCCTTATGGATGAGGATGTGTTTTAATTTTCACAGAAAAATAAACTAACAAATTAAGAACCAAAAAACGAATCAGGAATATTAAAACGAGTACCTAATAATGCTTCAACAAGTTACTATTTTCTCCTTCACAGATCTGACAAAAGGTTGGATTAAGGTTGGATTATGTTCTTGGTGTGGACGGCAATTTCAGCGGCTATGGAACTGTGCCAGTAGGGGTTACAATAGCAATGGCATGATGAATTGAAACGGACTACTGTTGGCAGAATAGTAAAACCTGATTTATGGTAACCTTTACTCACAAAGCACCTTCAACCGTTACTAAGCAGACAAATTAATAAACAAAAAAGCAATAAAAGCAAGCCAGTAAACAAGAAGGGGTCATTTATAAGATAATCCATCCACTGAGAGACCACAACAATAATAACCCCTGTAAATTAAAATGGATTCCAATGCAACAGTCCTGCAATAAATTCTGCCTTTGTGACACCAAATAAAAAAAAACTTTCAGTATAATGCTGCCCTGTACAACTTTAACACATACCATAGTAGTTCCAATAAAACGGAACATTGTAGCGTATTTGTTGAAGCGCCATGCAGTACACATGTCCATATTTTGCTCTTGCTCAGTGTGTAGTAAGAGTGAACTAAAGGAGCATCCCTCCAAAATGGCTGGACTATATGACTTTGAATTAGATTTAAATGATGAAAGTAACAATAAGCCACATGTGTATAATTATACTAACAGTCTGAGTTAAAAAAAAAAAAAAAAAACGGTACTCACGCCACATTCATCACAGGGAATCGTTTAAAAATGCTCAACGTGCTGTAACACAGAGTCAAACAACATCAGCAGTGTTTTGCTCTTTCTATTGCAGAAAAATACGTCACGTCTGATGTACCTTTTGACTAAAATATCTTGAGCAATGACTCAGTCCCCCTCGGGTGGACAGACAGGCAGCATTATATGCCACCTTGTTCTGTTCTTTATAATAGGGGCATTAAGGATTAAGTTTGGATAGAACAAAAAGTAATTAACATCTTGTTCTTAAAAGAGATTTGGCTTATAAATGTGAGTTAAAACTATGTGTGTACGTGTGTTTGTGTGTGTGTGTGTGTGTGTGAGTGTTAGTGTGAACTCATAAATAGGCAGCTGGAGAGGATTCACCATAGAGAGACTATTGTTAATTAACCCTTATTGTGACCCAGCAATGAGGCAGGAAGCAGAGGTCAACATCGCACAGCAATTAAGACCCATCCATAAATTACTGAACCACATTTTCTTTTACTGATGTCACCAACAACTTTCTGGAAAATCTGCATGAATAAAAACAAAACTTCCTGCTCACAATTAATTCACATTATTTACCTTTTCAGTGTCTTATGTCATGAAAAAAGTGGAACATTTGTGTCATACCTCGCTGTAATTTCATAAGATATCATACAAATTGTTGTGCATAGGTTTTCATACAAACCCATTGATGAGAATGGGTTGCTCCTGGTGACAAACTAGTCCAATTTGTGTCAATCAATCAAACTTTTATTAGAAAAATATTGTTTTGCCATAGGCTACAGTGGATAAGGTCACAGCACCATCTAGTGGCTGATAAAATGAATCACTGGTAGTGAATGATAGCTGATGCTCTCCAAAATCGAGGGGAGCTTAATAGAGTTTTTGTTTTGTTTTGAATGGACAAGAGTGATTGGACACTGGCAACCTGCCCAGGTTGATGAATTAGGAACATTTGCCAAAAACGTAGTCCTATCTACTGGCATCTTTGTGGCTTGCTATTTCAGGCCAAGGCTACTAGGGTAGTTTGGGAGGCGTGATACATTGGTTTAATGCTAGAATGGTATTCCAGTTCAGGTGAAACAAATAAAAGGAAATAAATAATGAAAATACATCTGACACACAGTGATCCATTCATCTGCTTGATCCAATAGTTATTTCCTCATCACAGGAAGCCATGGCATGATTATACATGTATGCAGAGCCAAAACAGATTTCTGAGATTTTGAAAAACAGAATGAGAAGCACATTTATATCAAATGTGTTTTTCTTGGATAACTTTGATATTGCTTTTTCTATTAGCTTTACTTTCCAAGTTGCTGAGTGTGCATGTTCTCCAGCAACATCCTGCCTCACTGCCTTCAATGGCTTTTACAGGCTCCTGCAGTATATGCAGTAACAGACACTCTGCAATCTGTAATAGTTTGTGTGCGATCTCAGTAATATGGATGCTGCTGTGTTTTAACAAGCTGCTTTCCAGGAAGCACTGGAACAGCTCAACAATGTAAAGGTCTGATAATATAGAGGGACTGTATGTGTGGTCATGTAGACTGTGTGTAATTCTGGACTGGCAGCATTGCTCTTAGTGTGGTTACTATAAATATATACAGTATATGCTAATGTGCATGTGCATTGAGGATAGCCCACAGACCCACTGAGAGATAGTACAAAGCAATTAGGTGTGTGTTTTGTTGTGTGCATGCTGTGTTAGTTTGTCTCCATTTAAAATAAAAAAAAAATACACGGAATAAAGGACATTTTGCTGGTTTTTACTTTTTTCCAAGGTGATAAGGTTATAACAAACATTCCAAAATCCACTCAATATATTTGGTATGGAGTGGATCCTAGAATTAAACATATTTTGTGAGAGAGAAATGGTTTAGGTTATAAATAGTTTGAGGGAAGGGACTACATGGTTTGTTATTTTGTTGCTGGGAATACTTATTTGGCCGAATTCAATCCAGCGCTGTGTCAAAGGGAAATACATGGCTGTTAGGTTTAGGTTTTTGGATAGAATGTATTGCTTTATGGAGTCTGGTTAAAGTTAGGAGTTACTGGATCACACACACACACACGCGCACGCGCACACGCGCACGCGCACGCACACACAGGCTCCCTCGCTCTCTTATTGTGCCAGATCAGCGGGGCCTTGCGATGAATCATTAATGACCGGTTCCAACGGCTTAATGGCCTCTAATGTTCTGTAATGATCTCCCGTCAACGCCATGTGCGCGGCCTTAATGGATCCAATGCCGTGGAGAATTCGTTGGGTTTGAACTTCAGTAGTTCCTGCTCTTTTCCTCGAGCAGCGCACAACAGGAAGAACGAGAAGCCATGAGCACAAGGCTCCGAAACTCCACGGGCGCAGGATGAGTTTCCCTATCCGCCGATCGACCTCAGGTAGGACTCGGTCTGAAATAACGAGATTTGACCCAGCCTATACGAACAGAACCTGCCACAAAATTCTTTAAAAAAAAGACCTGTACAAATATCAGCACAAATCGGCAGTTTGTGTATAATATGATTCGTGAGTAGACTGTTATAGGGGAGAAAGGAAGTATCTAAAGGGACTTTTCTAAAACACTGTCTTGGTGCTCATGTTGATGTTACAGATACATTATGTTTTCGATCTTAAACGGTTTTCAAAATGTTTCATTTTCGATTTCATAAAGTTGTTGTTGTTGAAAAATGTCGAGTAGTTTTGGTATAGAGAACGGTGTTTGTAACTCAAAACTTGAAGCGCTGTCCGTGGTGCTGAAAGACGCGCCCGGCGCGCCCTTCTGATCCAAACACTCACTGAACAAAACCGCTTTATTAGATACGTGCACTAATTTACACATTCATAATGCACGGTATTTTATTTATTTCACAACTCCAACTTTCAAACCATTTTAGAACTTCATAGAAGTCTCAGTTGGGGAGTGCAAAACAAATGCGGCCTGCATGGTGGTTTCTTACTTCCTCTACCTCAACAAGAAGAACCAAATATTACCTTTACTGAAATATTTACTTCCAAAACACATATACACAAATTCGTTGTAAACATGTTTCACAGGTCTCAGTGGTGTGCTGCAAAGTGTTTAACTCTATTATGAATACTGTATACTATTATACTATTATGCTGCTGGGTTGTTTATCATACTCTAACTGGCATTCATGGTTAGACTGAGATTCACACACATAAGGGCTCTCCCTGGATATTTGCTGCTGTATTTCTGTTTGTATTGTAACTGGTGTGCCGTCTTGGCCGGGTCTCCCTCGAAAAAGAGCTTTCAATCTCAAGGGACTTCCTGGTTAAATAAAGGTTAAATAAAATAAAATATACTGTAGTTTTGTCCGCCAGGATTAACTCCCTCTTCCCAACTTTTTTGTCAATTCTACTGCCAGTAGGGGGCGCTCACATCTCCATCCAAACAGGCTTTTACCCATATGAAAGAAACAAGATTTAACATCTCAAATGTATCTTTTAAACCCCGTTTTTTATTTGTGTATGAAACAATCTATATAGACTTTATTCTGAAATTACTCTATGCTATAAATTTATTTCACTGGGATTTTTTTTATCCTGAAAACAAAACCGTTACTAATTCTCCCCTCTGTGTCAATAAGCTGTTTATTTGTTTCCATTGATGGGGGATCTCTATTGATTGATGTGTTTCATTTAACATTCCAATTTGTCATTGTGATGATTTAAAGCTAAATGGGGAGAATGTGTTGTGTTAATGTTCCTCAGAGGCACTTTGAATCTGGTTTGTTTGTTCTGCAGATTGTATTGTTACATTTTGTTACTATAGTTTGTGTGGCCTTTACTTTTAGGGGCACGTGGTGTGGATTTAAAAGCAAGAAGCTCATAAATAAAATATGAAGGCCTAGCTTTCAGTCAATTCATTACAGTGGTTGTAAGCGTTTGCCTTCATATTTTGAGATGAGCTCACAGCTTGGTTATGAAATGTTTTTTGTGGCTGAAGTGTCGTCTCTATGATGGAATGCACAGCATGTGGGTTGAGCTGTATGCTAACACCTACACAATGTTTATCTATTCATTTACAAGTGTCTTACCTAACCTGACGGCCATGTAACTGCAACTTCTTCAGTCAAGGACAAGCTAAAGGGTCAATTCAGTGACTGGCCAGGTCCTGACTAGTATCTGTCCACTGTCCACCACTTTATCCTCCACCCACTAGCTTATTTTCACAACAGGCTACTGCTTACCGAGTTTCCTCCTCTGCCAAGTTTCCTCCTCATCAGTCTTGTATTTCCCTGCTCACCACATCCTCTTGCTCTCCAGCCATGGATTTCACAACATTTTCCACTGGCAAACAGCATGCATCTGTGCCTGCTGCTCTGCCCCTGGTGCCACAGGTCGACCTCCGCTCTTTGTCAACTGCCTCGTCTTCCTCAAGAACGGTTGTGGTTTCAGTTGCCATGCGCCGTTGCAGCTGTGTCTGCCGCTGACAGATGTGCATCGGTTTTCCTGCTGGGCTCGCCTGTGGCCAGTCGACGTTCACAGATGTCGGCTGATTGCTGCTGCGTGTGTGCCTCTGCTCTAGTGCAAATGCAAAGGGAACATCTAG
>NC_048419.1:16489982-16508720 GCF_013103735.1 Etheostoma cragini | reverse complement strand
ATACCTTCCCTTCTCTCTCTAGCCCTTACTCTCTCTACCACTCACACACCCAACAGCCTACTGTGTGGGCCTCTCTCTCCCTCTCTTAGTTTTCTTCCTCTTTTTGCTCTCTGTCATTCATCTCTTTTCCCAATCCATTTGTAGGCTGTGGAGCTTCTCTCTCACTCAATATCCCATTTTCTTCCTTCCACCCCCTTTTTCCATTATCCCTCCTCTTAATAATTCACCTGCCTGTCCCCTTTTCCTCTCTTATTTCGCAGTTTATTTTTTTCCTCGCTCCTCCTACATTCTATCTCCCACTGCCATCCGTCTCCCCCAGCCAATCTCCCTGCCTATCACACATCAGTATTCAGTCTATCATGTAAATATCATGCCACGTGGGGCTCAAGGCTACAGGTGCCCAATGAAGAAGAGCTGCCCACTCCGAAGCCAACTGACCCTCCCCACACATACACACATGCTGCCCCCTCCCCCCCAACACACGTAGGCTACACACATGCTGCCCCCCCCCCCTCTCCCCCCAAACACACTCTCCACCACCCCTTATTCGTTCTTCTTCCTCGGGGCGGGCAGGGCTGCAGCAGTTTTTATGAACGAAACGGCTCGTGCCGTTTCATTGACAAACATTTTCCGGTTGCTGCATCGAGGAGCGGAGCATCGCCGGGGGAGCAGTGCGGAGCAGCAGCAGCAGAAAGCAGAAGGCAACAGCTGCAGTGATCAACAACAACCCCCGGTGTTTAAAAGCTGTTGATACGCCACCTTGACCCGGACCGGATCCTCGCGGAACCCCTCTTCCTCCTTCACGCTCTCTGGAGACAGCCAGAAGAATCACCTGAGGGGGAATCACTCAGACAGCGTTTGCCACTCAGTTCCCTATGAGGACGTGACGCGGCGTCGTTAACGCTCACTCACTGGCAGGGGTTTGTTTAAGGACTTCCACGAAGCGCCCGGACGCAGCGATGGACGATTCTGGATGCTTTTTAAAAATCACGAGACTGCAGCGACCGGTGTGTGATGCGAACTGAGCGGTGGGGGGTGTAGACTCCCACCCCGCACCCCACACACCCCCACCGCCTTATCCGTGAACACACCCCAGCCCTCCCAACCTGGACCCCACAGCCGTGTTTCACTTCACCGAGAGAACATGTCACGCGCAGCGGCTATCGCAAACTCCCTGATCCGTCAGAAGCGACAGGCGAAGGAGCGGGAGAAGGCGAACGCTTGTCGCGGTAGCGGCAGCCCGAGCAACAGCAAAGGCACAAACGAGAAGCAGAGCAAGCTTAACGTGTTCTCGCGTGTCAAATTGTTTGGATCAAGGAAGAAACGGAAGAGAAAGCGACCACCAGGTCAGAGTGGGGGCTGCACCACCACCACCACCACCTCAACCATCTTCACAACCACCAGCATCATTATCATCATCACCACCAACACCATTTTCTCTCATCACTGAGGCTGGTCCTTCATCATTCGTCACCCTCTGGATTGTCTCCTTCTGGCGCTGGCTAAAGAATTCATCCAGTTGCATGACAACACATACATCATGTGAATCATTTTGCATTGTTCTGCTGCAAAGTGTTGTAGCAGCATGTGTCTGATAGCTGATGGAGATTTCATTTCAACAGGATCCCAATTTAGGCAGAGCTTATGATACATCTGTCAGGTATTCTTTGATATATGTACGCAACAATGTTCCTGGGGTCAGGGATCAACAGCAATAGGATATGTAAACATCTTTTCCACTTATACTTCCAGTTTCTTGGAGAGTGCTGGATGGGATATACTTGTGAAGACATGACAGTGATAAGGAGTGAATACAGTTAATGCGTGTCCTCTCCTCTGCCCCTCTCAGAGCCCCAGTTAAAGGGCATTGTGACCAGGCTTTCCAATTGCCAGGGCTTCCAGCTGCAGATGCAGCCTGATGGCACTATTGATGGAACAAAGGATGAAGACAGCACCTATGGTAAGTAGAACTCTGGCTTATGCATGTGCAGAAAAAAATACTGGCCATCCAAATTTGCCCATATCCACAGATTCTCTTAATTTGCCTATTTCAAAAATCAACTTGGGTCTGCCACTAACCATTATTGTCTATATAGATTAGTCTGATACATTTCTTGACTCATTTTAGGGATGTCACAACACTACTACAGTAATAAGTCAATTACAAAATTCTGACACGTGAAAGAGTCAGAAAGGTGTGAAAATGTATCATAAATCAGGAGAAATGTGCGAGAATTGTAGAGGAAACCGGGAGTGGGTAATGTAGGAAATACACGTAGTTCAACGCTTTGCACAAACTCTACATAACAGATGGTTTCTAGCCATAACCCAGACGAACAGTAGGTGAATAGCCCTTCATCTCCATTCACGATTGATAAACCAGGTTGAAATCACAGAAATGTGCTTAAATAAAAATCCTCAGGCATTTTTGAGTAAAAGTTGGTAAAACATAGGGATTTATGTGAAAAACAGCAGACAGTATCAGACTAACTTGTGGTTTGGAAGTTCCAGGTGAACCGTGCGGTACAGGCAGAGGCCAACTGCTCTCAAGTCATCATAGACTAGGTTGAGTTTCAGATAATGTGACACCCTCGGGCATTTTTGAGTAAAAGCTGGCCAACAGACTATGTGTGTATTTGAGTATGTCCACGTAAGAACATCAACATCATGCTTGTGGCTGCAAAGGGTCTATATCTTAAACCATCCTCCTATTACATTAAGTTTTAAAATGTACATGTCCATGTAAACAAGTTTACGGACTAAAATTTCACCAAATTAAATTTTCTTTTGGTTTATTTTTGCTAAGGATATTCATAGAAAGACTGGTGATAAATATTGAGAAGTGAGACAAATTACCAACACATCACGGTAATGTGTCACACTACTAACATTAGCTTTGAACAGATAAAAAGGAAATTAACAGTAAATGTCGCCTAAAATTACCTTATGAAGTTGGACAACATTAGCTGAATATTAACTAAAACATGAACTGCATGGAATATTAAAATTAATGTTATTTAAACAATGGCACGACAAGACTTTCCAAAATTATCCCAACAGCACAGAGCAGTGCTCTTATTCAGTTCAGCAATTGCTACATTCTGCCTCACCTGTCTTGCACTTGCCTGAAGCAGAGCAACGTAGACAAGACTTTTTACATTTACATTGTGCACTCATACATCTTGAGGCGCAGCTGCAGCTGATTATTCCAAACGGTAGTCTGGGACAGCAGGAAATGACATCAAGATTGGCAGCAGCTTAGAATCTTCCAGCATCCACCCCATAGTCTCTGGCAGAGGAAGGATAGGATACCGCTTGTTTGCTTGACGCAACAAAAGCAGTTTGGTAATGTGCTTGATGGATGTGAAACAACAGTGCATTACTGGTTGGCGCTAGACTTCCTGGAGCTCGGGACTGTAAAAACACGAGTTCCCTTGCCTTGTTCATGCTGGTTACATTGGATGTGCAATTTACCTTGCACACAAATAATTCAGTGTCTTTTACAGTTTGGGCTTCCAGTTTGCCTGTATTACTGTGTTGAGTGTGTCAAGATCATGGGCAGGAGCTTGCACAATTGGCATATAGCAAATACTTCTGAGTTGGTTGTGCAGATTGTATGATGGAAATTGGTCCAACCTGTCTTAATATATGCATCTTGCCATTTGAAGAAAAACGCCATGTCCTTGGCAAGTGCTACACATGCTGATGTATTATCAAGTAGGTCTTCATTGTTTGTGGTTTGTGTAATTAATCCTGGTTCTGTTTTTCCTGTCACAACTGCAGCTGTAGAAAGTTGTTCCATGATTTCAGGAACTTGAAGACTAGTCTGTAGATGGATGGAGATCATCATAAAAATCTAATGAGGAATTGTCTTTAGTCTTTGTGATTTTCCAGAGGAATTTCATACAGCACGGAGTGTGATACCTTCCTTATGCTGCAATGAGGTCACTAGCAAGATGGACTGAAAGGATCTGGTCATATTTTGAGGCTGCCAATATTCAATCACTTATGTTTTGTTGTTGAGACCATGGCAAGTCTAACCTTTGAGTTTACTTCTTGGGAGAACATGCAGGCAGTTCATGGTCACAACAGAACTCCTTATCAATGTTGGTGGATGGTTTGGACCAGCACCTTTATCCACATCTGCAGAGTTTTCACTGGACTTTGGTTACAGCCCGGAAATGCTTTTACTTTTACTAGTAAAAGAAGCATCTGTGTTCTGGACAAAAAGTACTCCCTGTCAATTGCATCTCTGTGTTGAGTATCGTGAAGCTTTCATCTACTTTCTGCAGATGCTTTTAGTGTCAAATGGCCCTGTTCTGTCGCATTGAATAGCTTATCTTCCTTGGATTCTTGATATAATCCACCTACAAAAAACTTTCTGTACTTGTTAATTGATGTTGTAAATGTGGAATTTCCTGACATTTTAGAGGTCATCATGGAGTTTGCGCTCTACTGAGTTTCACATAAGAGATACAGCTTGGCAAAGAGCTAAATGGATTCAGCAGAAAAAATACCCCTAGAAAAGTCTATTGGCCAATTTACACTCAAAAATGCCCGAAGGTGTCACATTATCTCAAAATTGACCTAGTCTATGATGACTTGAGAGCAATAGGCCTCTGGCTGTACCGTATGGTTCATCTGGAACTTCCAAACCCCCAGTTAGTCTGATTCTGTCTGCGGTTTTTAACATTAATCCCTATGTTAGCTTTGAAAGTTGAAATTAGCTATGATAGCTGAAATTAGCTAACATCAGCCCAGTTCTATGTGAAAAACCAACAGCAGGCGGAAAAATATTTAGCATAACATTCTTGCAGTTTGGGAGTTCCAAGTTAACTCATGGAAGACCTCAACATAGGCTAGCTGTGGGCTGATGCCAGGCTTCAAAGCAGCGGGCTGTGGGTCCAGAAATAGTAACATTAAAAATGAGTTACAGCGTAGGTATGTAGTCTTTATTTCTCAATTTGCTTTACTTTTAAAAGTAACAAAAAATGAGAATCACATATTACTGTATGTTTTGAATCCTACAAAAGACAAACCTTTTGAACATTGCAACATATTGAAGGTTCAACATTGAGCAAGGTCTGATTCAATTCCCATAAGCTCATGTTGGTGTTATCATCCAAACCAATTTGAATCCAATTTAATGAATTTTACTCTTAAGGAAATCGGACAGAATTTACAAATCTCAGACAGACAGTATCTCAGCAACATGTCAAGTGTTCATAAGTGGGAAACTGGTGGCTGATTTTCATCCAAATATCAGATGATATCATGCGTTTAATATTTCCTGTTTAAAGAAATCAATTGAACATCACCAGGATGCACAGTGCAAAAGATACTTGAACGGATCCAGTGAAGACATTTTTTTCTCACTTGCTCTCCCTCTCTCTTTCACACACAAAAACACACGTAGGCCACAATGAGTGATTGATACAGCTAACTCAGTTCTGCTGTTGTGGTTCAGACAGCAATTGCTCTCCTTCCCGTGCACAGTTGGTGTTGCCAGCATCACGCATTAATCTCTTCTACTTCTCAGGCCACCAACTGTTGTATGTACAAATAGAATGATGTGGCTAAAAAGGCAGTGGGTTCTTTAATTAAATGATTACACGGTGTATACATGATGTAAACGCCCACCCACTTAAAATCAGTAGACTGACTGGGTTTTAATGAATAATCCATGTACATCCACATATAGCCAAAGTCATAAAGAACACCATTGGCTAAAGGAGTGTAATTAAATGAGGGCCTGGCTCATCAAACTGCCTGGAATAATTATGCCACTGCTACAAAGGTTTGACTATATTTTATGAATTATGATTTGCTCGGATGCACACCTGTGAGGAAAACAACAACAAAATTGTCATCTTGTACACCCAAAAATGTCTACAGGATGAAGCTTTAAATCTATACTCATTTGGTGGCCACTGTAGATGCTTTATGTCCATCCAACATGCCTGGAAATACGTTTTAAATTAGTTTAGACAGTTAATGGAATACTAAGGTTAATGTGTTGAGTGTGGAACCCAAACCGCTTAAGGTGATTATGTTTACGAATTATGCTGTAAAACTCACACAAACAGCCATTGCCAAAGCACCTTGAACCTTACATGGCATATAAGGCATGTGTGGCAACCCTATGCCTGGAAATATCCTCTTTACATCTTCAAAAAATAGTTTCAATTATTTGAAACAGTTTTGATTGTTCATGATTGATTGATTGTGAGCTGTGTAGTGTATTGAAGAGACCCCGATTAACTGTTACACTGCCAAATTGGCATGCCGGGTACAATAAAGCTTCCTCTCTGTCACCCACTACAAAAAAAGGGTCTTTCTGCAGACTACACAACACACCCTCAGAGGTAACTTTCTGGATTGATGTACTTACTTTAACCCTAACCATGAGCTTAACCCTTAAATTAACCATGTAGTTTCTGTGCCTAAACCCAACCAAAATGTATCCAGTACATTCTAATACAGATGAAGAAAGAGAGACCGGAGATGCTACATTGTAGAAAACATTTCACATTTTAAGCCTTAGCAATGCAATTCACGCCATTTCGGTATTGCAGTTACAGCTATAAATGTATTATTTTGAAATGTCTGGGTAAAAATTTTTTTCCATTAAATACACAGTGTATTTTAGTTTTTAAACACGCTGAACATTGGCAGGGGATTTCTAAACTGCACTTTCTGTCATTACCCTAGGAACGGTACCACAGTATACCTTAAAAACCAGTAACTGGTCCATGCCTGGCCAGCAAATGACGTGTATACTCTAGCATTGCAACTATGTCATACAAGGTGAATTGCTCAAGATCCAATGTAACACAGTGAGCGTGACGTTGTTTAGATTAGCGGTTCTCGAGAATGCTGCGAGACTCTGACACTGTGGCTTTAGTTCTTGGCCTTGCACTGCCAAATGTTTTCCAAACCCAACTTTTCTACCTGCATTTTGTCAATTCTAACCCCTTTCATTCCAAACTTAACAACAACAACCCCTTAATCATTAGTGTAATTCAGTGGCCGTAGCCACTGACCTTATAAAAATAGCTTCTTTGTCGCTAAATGTCTAAATGTCTTTATACCAGATGCTACATTGATATTGCTGAGGATTTGTCTCTCTGTTCCCCTCTGTGCTCACTGCGTGAGTGCTCATTTGTTTGTTGTGTGTGTTTGTCGTGTGTGTACTTGTGTGGGTTTCTGTGTGCATACGTAGCTGTGTTCAACCTGATCCCAGTGGGGCTTCGTGTGGTGGCCATCCAGGGCGTCCAGACCAAACTCTATCTGGCAATGAACAACGAAGGCTTTCTCTACACCTCTGTAGGTCACCCCACACTCTCAGACACACCACAATCATCATTACAGACGATTACGGACTGAAATCTGTTTGGTAGAGTAATGAAGCAGCAGCTCTGTGTGACCAGTCTCATTGTTATCCTGTCATCCCATCAATACTTTATCAACAGTGTTGCCAAGTGAATCAGCTGCCACCGGGTGTTACAATCCAAAGTCTGAGCCTTTCTAATCTATCTACTGATATTGTGGCTTCACAGGAGTGATTTCAGATCATCCTCCAGCCTTTTTTTGTTTATCTCCCTTAAGTCATTCTTTGATAGGAAAATTACTTTTTGTCCATTTATATATACACATGCAAATTCTGAATTTAGTTTTTATGTCCCAGCTAGACTCACACAAACACCACCACTGTGCATGTCTGTTCTTGTCAGAAGACAGTGTTGGTGCCTTTATTAAGTTCCTCACTTAAGCTCTTAAGCAGTGAGGGTGTGTAGATAAAATAACAAAAAAAGAACAAAAAATAACATGCAATTCCAGAAATCTAAACAAGCTTGCAATACTAAAAGATGAAAACCAACAGAGAAAAATAGAAAAATTGCCCACACCTAAAAGTAATAACAGCCGTGCAGCTACGCTTGGGCAGGCAAGTACACTACCACAATATCTGGCCCATCATGTCCACTCCTGGAGGCTCTGCGTCAGTCATAACACTCATATCACTTGTTTCATCTTCTCATCCGATATTAAATAAACACACAAGATATTTATAGAAAGGTACAGACAGAGCACATTTGTATTCATACTTAATCTATTTGAATATCAAATATACAAAACCTAAGGAAAATTCTTACAAGATTAATAAATGAGAGAGAATTAATTATTTCAGTATTTTTCGCTTTCCCCCTGTAACCTGGGCACTATCTTTCTCTCAGTGGGCTGGTTGGTATTCAAGGGAGTAACCGGTTGCTATGGAGATGCAGGAATAAGGAAATGCAAATGTCAGCTGTCTTAAGTTGGTGCAGTTTGTTCTAGGAGACCCGGCCGAGATAATAATTCAAATAGTGGACTAACTGATGGATGAATAAACTGATGGCAGAATGGAAGAAGGATTGAACACTTTTTAATGCAGTTTCCATTACAAACCCATACGTTCTGTGACTCAGCTCTTTTTTGCAGCTGACGTCTCTCACCTCTGCATGTCTACTTAATCACCATCTGGTCTTCTTTTTTTTAATTTGTTCTAATATCTGTCACACTTTGCTTCAGGAACATTTTACCCCAGAGTGTAAGTTCAAGGAGTCTGTGTTTGAGAACTACTACGTCACCTACTCCTCCATGCTGTACCGGCAGCAGGCTTCAGGTCGGGCCTGGTACTTGGGACTCAACAAGGAGGGGGGAGTCATGAAGGGGAACCACGTCAAGAAGAACAAGGCCGCAGCACACTTCATACCGAAACCGCTCAAAGGTAAAGCCAATAGGGGAGTGAACTGCACCACTAAATAGCACAACATCTCACAAGGAGCAATAGACTAAAGTTCAAGTTAAAATAAAACTTGCATTTTAACTTGAACTGGTTCTGCAAAAGTAAACATATTTTGATCAACTATAAACACTTTTAAAGCACAAAAATACAAAATGCTCTATCACATTATCTTCTAAAGATGGGAAGTTTCTTGGTGCTCAGCTGAAAGGGTAACTACCATTTTTTTCAACCTGGACAATCTTGGAGGTTACCTTTACAAAAGGGCTTGCTTCGCCACTGACAGGCTCAGATTAATATTCTGTGTCTGACAACATTATGGAAAGGATTTCTTAGGTCAAACCTATTAAAAAGTAAGATCTTTTTTTAAACATGAAAACATCTGCAATTGGGTTTTCTAAACCCGCCAGACTCATGTAAATCAACATTTTAGCATCGTAAAATACACTTCATTCAAAGTCGACAGAAAAATAAAACTACAAAAAGCCATTTTGGGTCGTCTTTCCAATTTTCCAACCATCACAACTCTAGTTTTGCTTGAACTAAACACAGTTTACTGATTCTCATGGGTTTAGCGCTAGTGACGTCAGAGCAGTTTCTGGTTGAACAGAAAGGTCTCAAAGACGTTTTAAAGGTCCATCTCTGAAGGGATCCTTTCCATAATGTTGTCAGATTCTTAGAACATTATTGTGAGCCTGTCAGTGGCAAAACGAGCACTTTTCTGAAGGTAAATACAAACTGGACAATTGCCCTATTAACTTACATTGGAGCTTGTTTCACCACTGCCGACTGGAGCGTTCTTGCTTAATACTGGACCAATGTCAGAGATTGTTGTTCATCAGTCACTTAGACACAAAAACATAGGAAAATAGGGTCCAGGTTGAAAAAAGAAAAAAACAGTAGTTGCACTTTAAATCTCAGATTAAGATGTGTAGCCTACATACAAGCAGGATTTTGCAATACCACGAAAAGTTTGGAAACAATCGGGGGCTAATATTAAATTTATAGACAGAGGTGTGATGGAAACTTGAAACTTTCAGGATACATACAGAGGCTGCGTTTCAATATTGGTTCAACATGCCCATGTTTGCTTCCTCTAAGCACTAATGCATGGAAGAAATTCTGCTTTTGTGAGATATAAGCATTGATATGATTTATCATTTCTCAATCTGAAACTCATGCAGCTGATTACCAAGTTGCCTAATTGAAATGAGTCTGCAGGTGTTCATGATATGTAAAAAGCATGAACAATGCTTTTAATCAATATTTATATTGTGCCATTCATACAATAAATAGACCTACTGAACAGTAAAGAAATTGCATGACATAAGCAGACATAGAATGGACATAAAACAGGGATGGAAAGCCATAAATAAGATGGACAATAAAACACTCTTAAAGCAGTACCGCTATGTCTACAACTGGCCGCCGATACGTATGGTTTAGGCTGAAAGTGAACGAAGGCAGGTGTGTTCTCCTGCCCCGCCCACTTTCCCTCAGCTCTCCGTGCAACGTATGCATAACGTCATTTAAGAGCTGGAAGGAGGGCATGTTGAAAGAACTAATGAAAAGCCGCCAAAGAATGGACTTTTAAATGAAAGAGGAGACAGTGTGTCCAACAGTTACAACTTTTAAAATTAAAACATTAGTAATTTATTGATCAGATTAATTTATTGATCAAACTTTTATAGAAGAATTTTACGTGTTAAAGAATCTGGAAACATTGTAAGTATTTTGCTATAATATTTATTATCAAATAAGTAGCAACCAGAGACAAAAACAGAAAAAAAACATTTTTACATTATTTACTAAAGAAGAACTCCACTGCTTTGGCATTGCACTCCTATAACATCATCAGACTCAATGTATAGGCCTAACAGAAGCTAAATTGATGCAGCAAAACTCGAGATATTTTATTTCATGCATTCTTAATAAATGTCCAAGCCTGGCACCTATGTTAACCGTAATGCAACTCGACCGCTGATCATTTAGTTGGAGATTCAGGTGTGTTACGTAGTAGCTGCTAATGTAGAGCCGCTAGCCTGGGGCTACAGAGCGCTGGTAAGCTCATGTCTTTCTAACTCCACAACACCAGATCATTTTTACAAGTGGTCTTCTTGTGGTCTGCGGCCCCAACCAACGCTGACTTAATTTGGCATTACTGGAGGTCATTTTATCAGATTTCAAACAGTTTCCTCTGTGGCAACACAAATGCTTTTCTATAACTTATGAAACACAATATCTGACATCACATATTTCCAACTGAGCCATGTCCATTCCAAACTGATGAGAAAAGCAAGGAGAAAAACATAAATATCTTATGTGAAATAACCAAACCATCATTCATTGTAGGAAGCTGATTGGGCCTAAAACATGTTTGGAGGGGATCTTTAAATATTCATGATTAAAAGTGCTCTATGCAATGTCACGTGTATTCTAGGTTACAACATTTGTGTTGGCATACAGCAAACAACTCCTTACTATCCTTGAGCTGCCTGTCCCCAGAACACCACCAGAAACACAAAAAACTGTCTCTGTAGACAGCCCAGCAACAAAAACAAACAATTTGACTGTAGTTGTCATTTTGCACTGGTCTGATTTGTGTGAATGGCAATATGTGACATCACCTTTTTTCTACCAAACCTCTTCGACTTCAAATAACAAAAGCCCATCCTGAAGACAATGCAATAAAGTACACATTCAAATGTAAATACACAGTGTGATATTCTGGAAATAGAACAATGAAAAAAGAGAAAAAGTAAAGATGGGCTTTAAATCGACAAAATGGATCACATGACTGTGTGAAAGCAGCCATATTTGTAAAGCAAGATCAATAAAACCTGCTGTATGCTACCTATCGAACAGCAGACAGACAAAGATGGTGACAAGTAGGTAAACATAGTGGAGGATTTAGCAGCTAAAGAGCTCAAAGACTAATGGAGGGCTAAAAAAGCTACAACAATGAACGAATATCGGAAAAAAACAGAAATCCACGTAAAAGGTGATTTATGTTAATGATGCATTACAGCTTGTCCCCGCTGCCTCCAAGTGGGCAAATAAAACAGAATAATTGTTAGTTTATCACTACAGTTCATCATTACTATATTTATATTGATCTTTACATTACTGCTGAACATTGCAGAAATAGTAAAGTCAGAACTTGTTCTAAAACCAGAATTAAATTAGACTCTTGTTCCAAAGCAAAGCTCTCAGTCATTGATGTGCAGGAGAACTAACTGTACCGAACTGCTTGAACAAGGCGTGCATACCAAACGTGTTTTTCATTTAAACCAATAACTTAACTAACAATTTCATTAATGATTCTTTTGTGTGTGTGTGTGTGTGTGTGTGTGTGTGTACGCGCAGTGGCCATGTATAGGGAGCCCTCCCTCCATGACCTGACAGAACTCTCACGGTCAGGGAGCGGCACACCAACCAAGAGTCGCAGCGCTTCGGCATTACTTAACGGCGGAGGAAAGTCGCCCAGCAACAATGATTTATCATAGCCCTGCACTTCTCTCTTTCTCTCACACACACACACACACTCATAGATATACAAACACACACAGATCTCAGGCCGACATGCCCACACATGATGGCTGGTGAGGGGCAGGAGGCGCCGAGTAGAAAATGAAGGAGGACCGGAATGTGTTCTTCCACTTAACGGAACCCCTGTGACTGACTGTGATGTAAATAAATCAAGGACAATCAATCCGTCTGGCTCTGCTGATCTGGTCTGCAGACTACAGGACCTGTGAATCTTTTCCATGGACTACCCTTCCTGCTGTATCATAACCAGACAGAAGGGAAGAAAAGCTGGATTATCATAGAGTGAGAGAGAGAGTCAGTCAGTCACAGTCAGAAAAACAGACTGTTACAGAGAACCAAAGAGTCCAAGTATTAACCAAGTTATTTGCAGTGATAAGGAAAGTGACAAGAATTCAGAGAGAGGAAGGAAGTCTTTATCTATTCTACCGTATGCTATGTTTACACAGAGCTCATGGGTTTGTCATATTTTTTTAAATGACAAGCATATTCCTTGTACACATATGAGGACTGATCATTTGTTTGCATGCAGGTGTGTGTGTGTGTGCGCGCGTGTGTGTGGTCAAGTACACGCTGTTCTTGCAGTAGGGTAAGTGAGAGAAAGTGTGTGTGCATGCTTGTGTGTATGTGTGTGTTGGGGGGGGGGGGGGGGGGGGGGGGGGGGGGGGATTATACCTTTTTAAGATCTGTTGTATATCAGACAAACGTCCTGAGGGCTTTAGCAGGTTAAAGTAAGGTTTACTGTATATGCTTCCATGCTTACTTCTTACAAGCAATACTATTGTTTATCTTTGCGTTTGTTGTTGTTGTCCCTTGCTGTTTGTTTGTTTGTTTGTTGCATGGGAGCTTGTGGACCTCTGCTCAGTAGCAGCATGCCGAAGGTCAGTTTTTTTCGGGTCTTACTGTAAGTGTTTCTGACCTAAAGAGAACACTAGTGAGCCAATAGTGACATACCAGAACACTAGTGAACCAATGGGAGGGTGTTGGAACACTGCTGGACCAATAGTATTGCACCAGAACATGAATGGTGTTGGACCACAACCACCTGGACCAATAGGAGCACAGACTAACTTCATATTTTGGTTCCTGCTGTGAACAAACTAGAGATGCACTAAATAAACTATTTCTAAAGAAATGATTGCCTTGTTTGGTGATTTTTCCCCATCTGCACCTGTGTTGATGTATCATAATGTTAGTTCTAAATGCTTTGAGTCTAGGATTCATCAATATTAGAGATTGAATCCACTGAATTGGTAGAAAACAGTCACTGCACACTGCTCAGGGGTAACTACCACCCAACTTACAAAAAAAATATTGTTCGAATTTACCTCTAGTGACATTCACATGGTTTGGGTTTCATTTGTTTTGTGATTGCTACCACAGATCTCTGCCACTCCCTCACTACAATGAAGTTGAATAGATTTTTTGTGAAGAAACATTTGGAAATGTGTTTTAATGCTTTGCACCAAATGAGATTTTATTCACCTCCATTGTGTTGGTATGAGAAAACTTTCAGAGAGACACTGGGATAATACGATGTAAACCCATCCACCACAAGGGATAAGTGAGAAATCAAATTTTTTCAAGTAGGATTTTGTTTTTAACCTTACAGAGCAATTCAGCAGAACTGAACCACCGTTGTGTCATTTCAGAAGTTTCACACGGGTTTTGAGGATTTAATATGTTTACACCGTAGACTGTTACAACAGGGTCATTGGGGAAGAATCGAAGTGTAAAAAAGAAAAAAAAACTACTTACTGTGCTCTTTGATGACTCATTTTCCTCCAACAGCAAAACTCCATCCCTTCGAATTAAAGAAATCAATGTCCATATAACCCTTCAGATTGAGTAAATTGTTTTGTTGTTCCAATGGTGTCTGTGTAGGGTCATTTCCGGCTCGCGTGATTCAAACAATTGTAATTAGCCTACTGCGGGGCGTTTAAAACTCCAAATGTAAAACATGTATTGAAAGAAAAAATATGTCAAACCTTCCAAACTTCATAACGTATTTTTGTCAAACTAATTTTTTTCTTCGTTTTAACTTTCAAAACGAACGCTTTCACTGCGGTCAAAAACCTGTTCACTCTCCCCCGCGTGCCAAACGTAATGGGAGGCACTCACCTGCATTAAAGGTGCAGTCAATCCATTTGGCTTTACCCAAAGAAAAAAAATGTAACAAAATAAACAATACTTAAAATGTAATGCAATGTAGTACATGTAAACATGCAATAGTTTTGCATGCAAACAACACAATTATATTTACATATTCCCACAATCACAAATATAAAAAATATTTGGGCTCAGTCAGTATGCATACTAACACATTATTTTTAGGTATGTTCTCCCACAACAGACAGGAAATGGAAGAGCAGCTCGCAACTGAAAATAATTCAGACTAATTCTCAATAAGCTCTATGGACACATCCGGAAAGTATAACTATAAAAGTAATGTATCATTGTCAGTTAGTAAAAAGTGGTAAATTAAATTGATTTTGTGTATACTATCTGCAAAAGTGTGGAAATTTGACACCCCAACAATTTTCAAAGTACTAAGTTTAACTCCACTAGATGGCGCTTACATAGCGTTGTGATTCTGCTGTTGGTTTCTTGGAGTAAAATTTAAACAAACATAAAACACACATATAGTCCAGTGTACAAGGTTTTTTGATAAAGTATAATTTACTCCAACATGTGTGTGTGTTAATATCTCTGTAATGAAAGCAGACACAGGCATTTATCCTCACAATTCTGTATTGGGGGGGGGGGGGGGGGGGGGGGGGGGGGGGGGGGGGGGGGGGGGGGGCTGAGGCTAATTTCCAAGACATTTGTGTAATCACAAATTACAACAAGATAAAGTGCAATAGGCAAATATAAAAAAATACACATGTAATGGTTAAAAAACAATGGTTTCACATTGCAATAAGAAACATTTGTTTTTAAAAACAGTGTCATACTCAATATCGTTTCTTAATGGTTTAACACACCTAACAAGATGTGGGATAATTCTCTCACTAATAAAGATAACTTAAGGTAATAATAATAATAATTTCTTTACTTTAGTTTTTCATGTTACATTGACAAACGTCCTAAAAATAGGAATAAAATCAGTGGAAGTCTTGCCTGAACTTAGTGTTGATACACCACACTCTCCCTTTGCGATGAATTTCTATGAAATAATCACATTTTCATGTTCTGCACCCTGTGCAAATGTAAACAGACATGCAAACTTACACAATCATATACATTTCCTGTTCATAGCGATCCACATTAATACTGTACTGGTATATCAGTGAAGTCTGTCCTATTTACAGTGGTTGAGACAGCACCTGTCCTTACAAAATGTTTCCTCGTTTTCTTGATAAGTGGGGGAGGAAAGATTGTGTCAGGGTCTGTCCTCTTCTTCTCTCTCCTCCTCTTCTTCTGCTCCCTCTTCTTCCCAGTGCCAGCTATCTCCATCGGTTTCTTCTTTTACACATCCTTCTGTCAGAGCTCAGTTTTCTCTCTCCATGAATCCATCTGTCAACCTGTTTATGTTCAGTCTAGGTCCCCTTCTTTGACTCCCACTCCTGGAAGCCATGACACAGCACAGAGTGAGGAAAAACATAACACACACACACACACATTTACTCATACAAACAAACAAACACCCTACCTTTGCCTTCTGCATCACGTTCCCCTTGGAGGAGGAGTGAAAAGATGGAGGCCGTTTACGAAGCTCCGATGCTGAGTTGATCGGCAAAGTCTCATTGTAAACCTTTTCAACCTTGCTGCCCTGGGCCTGTACGCGCAAACACAAATGCCAGAGTCCAATCATTCAAAGGAAAAGTCAAAGACTTTGGACAATAATTAGATAGCTTGATAAGAAACTATTTTGTGGCCAGGATAAGTAACTTCCTGGAGTCTTGTCGTCAACATGAGTTGGACACACATCCAGAGGACACTCAATTTTAGGCATAGGTTTTTGTAAGGATTAAGCACACAAGATACACATGTTAATTAGTGAGCTTTAAAAGTGCTGACAGGCCGATTTTGCTGCTGGGTGTAGCTTCACAATTAGCATGCAGACATGAGAGTGTCTCATCTAACTCTCAGCAAGAAGGTGAATAAGCGCATATTCAAAAATGTCCAAGTATTCTACAGCAGTGATAAATATGAAAATAGACATGTACTGAAATGTAGTTTTAAAATCCAGTGATGGAACATGTCTGCCACCTAAATGCACTTTCAGAATCTGACATCTACCAAAGAACAGGGCAAATATATAGTATGAAGGATTTTTTCTTGACAAGTTATAGTTTTCTCTAAGAATGATACAGGCGAGCATCTCTGCTGTAGCAGCCCACCGTGATGCTGATCTTGGAGTCAGTGGGAGGGCCCAGTGCTCCTCTAGCTAATGATTTCTTCAGGTTTTCTTTGACCTCTGTCAGTCTGAGCTCCAGCTCTACCCTCTCCTCTTCTTTTTGTTTACACAACATCTCCAGTTTGGCTAACCGCTGTTCCAGACCATGACCTGCACACACACACACACACACACACACACACACACACACACACAAGTTAGTATGGCTACAAAGCTAAAGTTTAAACAGTGCTGCGTGGGATTTGTCTCTGACCTGTAACACTCTTCATCTCCTCTTTCACCTCCTTCTTTTCCCTGCGGAAGGAAATCAGTGCATGTCTGAGCTCTTCCTTTTGCTTCTCCAGCTCTTCTTTCTGATTCAGGTACCGCCTGGCGTCTTCCTCTGCACGCGTCTTCCCATACCGTCCATACTGATTTACATCTAAAACAATACATGGCAGAAAATAAATAAACCTATGCTATATATGCTTTGTATGTGATGAGGAAAACTGTCATTGAGCTAGTTAACTATTCACTATGACAAACTTTCACCGCAATCATGAGCAGGGGGGGCCAGATGTAACGTATCTAACAATTTTCAGCCACATTTTCATGTAGCCAGTCTAATCAATTATAAAAACCAAAGGAGACTTACTGGAGGCGTGTCTTTTGATGGCGGCCTGTTGCTCAGTTTTTTCAGAGTCCCTGCTGGAGAAGGAAGCATGACGCCTCACCGGTCCAGTTCTAGTCTCAACATCCCCCTCCTTTGGAAAAACAAGTACCTTATATTTTAATGCATCTACAGCATATCTACAGTATGTATATATAACTAAAACTGTACAGCAAAAGCTATGAAGGAATATTTACGTGTAATTTAATCTACAATCTACCCACAAACAGCAAAATAATAAAGACAGAAGTCTCAAAATAATTTTAGTGAATTTAGATAAACCTGCAACTGAACGTAATAGGAAGAGGAAAGGATCAGCGGGGAGAGTCGAGCGGCAGATAAGACTAAAAAGGTTTTTTAAAGCGTCTTCATGTTTAATGATATTGTATTTTATCACTAGTACACATGATGTTTCCTCACCACAACACTTTCATAGACCTCATCATATGTTCTGGAGTCTGTCGAGGCACTGCTGGAGGAAGTTGCAGTGGTAGTGGCCCACCTGAGAGGTAGAAAACAGAGGCAGATGTATTCAGCATAAAAGCCCATGAAACAGAAAGAGACAGAAAACTCTGGATACAAACGGTGCATGCGGAAACACACAAACATATACTGTAGGAAGTGACTCACTGAAAGGAGTGTCTGGCAGCGTGCCGGATGTCAGTGAGCGTATCAACGTCAATGTAGTCATAGTGCAGTTCTTCAGGGAGAGTGGTGCTGCCGGTCTCTGCAAACAACACACCCAGCCAGCGGCCAAGATCCTCTGAGCAGCTGGCCTGATGGACACACACACACACACACACACACACACACACACACACACACACACACACACACACACAAACACACACACACACACACACACACACACACACACACGCGCGCGCACGCACGCACGCACAGACACACACACATATATAAACACAGAGGTTATTGGTTTGGAGAAAAATGTGGGTGTGTCTGCCCTGTGCACATGTTAAACTTTCTGTCTCATCTGTGTCTACTAAGGGTGTGACGAGATCTCGTTTAACGAGATCTCGCGAGATTAAAAAGTGACGAGATTTCTCGTCGAGGTGAAAAGTTGTCTCGTGAGGCGATGTGATGTCAGCGTGATGGAGCGTGAAATTACTATTGAAGATCCCCCTGCCACTTTTAAATCATTTGTGTGGCAACATTTTGGTTTTCCTGCGGAAATGATAAACGGCGAAAGAGTGACAGACAAGACGAACACAATATGTAAACATTGTAAGAAAAAAATGCCGTATACCACGGCTAACACGAGCACTATGCAAAAACACTTACAGAACCACCACAGGTCTCTACTTTCAAAATGCACCTAAATTGTTTTGCATTTTTTGATTTTTCAGTTGAATAAAAAAACTATTTTCCATTCATATATTT
>NC_048419.1:16481444-16489882 GCF_013103735.1 Etheostoma cragini | reverse complement strand
TCTGTCTATAATGGAGTGAAATGGAAATTTGTAAGTGACCCCAAACTTTTGACCGGTAGTGTATATATATATATATATTTTCTTTTTAACCTATCATGATGTAAATTCAGCACACTTGTGTCTGTTTCTTAATGTGTTTATAAGTGTAAATAAAGGGTATATGCAGTACACAGTATAGCTACAATAAGCAGTTTAACAAAATACAATTATGAATTATGAAACAATACTTTTACAGCACAATTATGTTTTTTGCCCACAGCCTTTCTAACCTATTTGGATTGTATAACATCTGCATCAACTTGTTTCAAACTAAACTAATTTCTTCAATTTCTTCAATGATTAAAATCTAATCATCAATGAGACACTTAAATAAGCAATCCACAAACTAACCAACCAGGCAGTCAATCAACCAAATATCATCTTAATCATTGTGTGTCCTCACCACAGCGTGGGTTGTCATGATGACCTGAGGACGAGGGAGGCTCTCCCGGTAAAGGAGGTTTCCGTTTGGAGAAAGTGATGATCCGATTAATTTTCTTCCCAGCTGCTCGGCTCATTGACCCCGTCAGCTCTGAGAATGCTCCACGCTTCCCCCTGTCTGGAATCAAACATACTCTGGTCAGACTGGGCTGGGGCTGACAATGTGGTCGTCGAGTTGAGGAGCACTTGATATACCAACATATAGACCGCATCACTGTAGTTTTTTGCTGGGTTTGTGTTAAATAATACGTTCCAATACAAAAACACACATTTACAACTACCTTCAAAGTAAAACTTCTAATGTAAAGTGGAAGAGAATAAAAGTGTTCAAGTGGAAATTTTTGTGTAAACCACTTATTCAGGTCTCATTGTACTTTCAGAATTGAAAAATAATGTATTGTCTTTAATTACATAGATGTCTTTTATTTATTTAGCATATCCCTAGAGTGTTTGAATGTCTAAACTGCATGTACCAGGTGCCGCAGCGCTCTGTCCACCCTACTTCCTATGATGTCAGTGGGAGACAATCGCAGGAAGGAAGAGGACAGGAAGGATGTCATATCTGTCCATGCCTCACTTCCTGTCTCTCCCTCTCTCTCGTGTCTCTTTAGGTTCAGAGCCGCACGGACAGTAAACAGCTTTTAACCACATCGAAACAACATGACTATGTTTGACCTATATGCTGACCAAACATCAAGGATTGCTCGGTTTATCCTTCCTGATTTTGAGGCTACACAAAAACAAACAATAGTGTACATGGGTTTTAACACACTCTTATAAAGTTGTGTGTGTGTGTGTGTGTGTGTGTGAGAGTGTGTGTGAGAGTGTGTGTGTGTGTGTGTGAGAGTGTGTGGAAATCAGAGTTCAGAGTTTGTTTGGAAATCAAGGACATTTTAGCGTTCACTTCCTTCAACGACCATTTGAGGGTTAAATCTTGGTTTTAGGTATAGGTTATAGTCAGAGGCCACTCATACTAATATTAGCACTTTTGCACAACAATAATTTATCTTTAATATTGTAGGTTTTAATTAACAACACTAAGTGTTTGCAATATTATGCCTATCCTCGTTGATATGGGGTTATGGGGTTAAAATATGTAGAGAAAGAAAAGCCTCTCAGTACTATGAAAAAACAGTCTAACAGCACCACAAACTACAACGTCCAAAAAGAAGGTGAATCAACATCTTTATAAACACAGTTTCACAAAAACATATTTGAACATATAAACATATAACCTTTATTTATCTCTTTTCACTTCATGTAAAACATAAACAGTTATGACTAATCTTTAAGCTCTGTGCTGTTACATAAATGTATCCAATAGAATGGGATTCGGGTGCTAGCTTTATTGCTAGCTGCCCATTATTAACTGAACTTGACCATTTGTGGGTAGCCAGTAGAGCAAAATAGCAAATATGTGTAGTCTGCTGTATCCCTCTGCTCAACTAACTGAAACAACAATTAAAACAGGGTCGATAATAATCAATCATTTTTGTCTTAGGAAGGTAAACCTACTCAGTGAGTCTAAGGTGTCCCGTCCTGGTCCCTGTGCAGTGGACTGATTCTCTGCTGTCGGCCCGCTGTCTGAGTCTGACGCCTGCCGCTCACACTGCAGCACCTGGCAAAAAAGGAGAAACCTTTATTACTTATCTTTCCTTGTTAAAGAAAAAGCTTTAACTGAGCAAAATCATGTCAATAAAAATGACAGAAGTTTCTTGATGTGTGGTTTATTGACTTAAAGTATTTTTAAACATATTCTGCCATCTGGGTGTAACCGCCATGTCACCATACATTCAGCTTGTTGGCTCTGCATCTGTATGCCAAAACCTTGTTTGAAGTATGAAGTGGTATGAAATGCTTTGAAAACTGGCCAGCTCAGCAACCGCAATAATGTCACCTCACTCACTGCTTACAACTAGAGGCCAAAGGAACAGTTGTGTCATGGTTGGGCTGAAAAAGCTGATGTCAGAGACAGACATGGAAATGTAAAAACTAGAGTATACATTCAGAATGAAACACACCTCAGTAAATGAAAAAAAAGATATTACAGTAAAAGTCCTTACTGTCAAATACTGTAAATAAACACACTACAAGCAGAAACATATGCGCGTACCTTGTCAAGCTCCAACTTCCTCTGTATGATAGGAGAAGTGGATCCATCCAATCCTTCAGTGTTGCTACATTGGCTGCCAACATCTTGAACCACCTGGTTCCAGAAAAATAAAATATTCACTATAAAACCACCCTGTGTTGTCCCCCCCAGCCCTATTCCCCACTTGTCCTGCCCCACTGTCTGTCTTGGCTCTCTGCTATAGGGCATATAGTTACCTTGAGCCACCGCTGGGCCTGCTCTTTACTCTGAACAGCCAGGACTAGAGCCTCTCCTCCAGGCAACGAGAAGCGCAACTCATGTCTCTTTTTCCGGCCTTCCTTTGGGACGTAAATGACGTTGCACAGATTCAGAGGGAGCTCTGTGTGGGGAGAGCTCTCTTTGATGCTCTTAAAGCACTGTAAAGAAGAGATCTTGAGATACTGTAACTCCAAGTCACAAAAAAATGACTTTGATGTATCGATTGATGCTGTTTGATGCTATTTCACTTTTTACAAAAATTTGCCCCAAATAACACCAGATAATACATTAGAAATTTTGGTTTGAAAGTTTAAAAAAAGACACATGAGCAGCTCTGTTTACCTGCAGTTTGTTGTCTCGGACAACGATAAGCTGTTTAGCCCATTGGCCAAAGCGTTTCTTTCGCAGCAGGAAGGCACAGATGCGGCAGTCTTTCACTGGTCCATCGGGACTCTCCTCAGCCGTCCATCGCTGAGGTTGTTCTCCCCCTTTGGCCTCTTCTTCTTCTTCCTCGTAAGACTCGTAGGAGCTGCTCAGAGCATCGGAGTCATTGTCTGAGCATCAAAAAATAATACGAATCATTTATTTACAACAAGTTCTGGTTCTGTTCATTTGTGTATTTTACTTACTTCCAACCAGAACACGCCTCTGTTTATATTTGTCTACTTGAATTGCTAACGTGAGTGAGCACAAGAGAGGGTAGACTCACAGGAGTTTTTAGGCGGCCCATTAATCCTGGTAATGGGGTAGTTATTGTCTGCATCTTCATAGTAGGCATCCTCCACAGAGTTCCTAGAAGCTGCAACAGAGGAGCGGAAGAGTTGAGATGAGATAAAAGAGAATCCTCTAATAATTCAGTGGGTTACAATATTTAACGTGTGTGCAAATCTGTGGTTTGGTGTTCTACGGAACTGTTCATGTTGGTGGTGAAGTACTGAGGGGTGGATCCAGGATGTAGAGGAACAGCCTCTTCATAGTAGTCATCAGGTAGGGGGGTTGTTGGCAAAGGTGGGGGGGGCGTGTCAGTCGGCGTCTGAGGGGAAAGTTAAACCAAAGTTTTGGTTTCCAGGACAACAGATGGACTGACAGGTGGATGCTGTAGATGACTTACAGATTTATTGGGATGAGTCTTCTCCTCTTCGTCTTTGTGCTCTTTCTGCTCCACTGGAGACACACTGAGCATGTGCAGATCACAGTCTGGAAGAGGATTAATGTTACCATAACTATAATGCATAATACATTTTATAATATTGTACATTTTGTAGATGTTGTGTTATGATGATTGGAAATAAACACTAATTTCTAACTAATTAACTAAGTATTCATAACACTGAACTGGTTTGAAGGTCTACTCACCAAAATCCTCAAACAGAGACTCTACAAAACTAGTGCCGTTGCCATAGAGACAGCTGTTCACATAGAGGTCTGATCTATTGACTGTGGAAAAGATAAATTAGACGTTAGAAATAGGATCAAAGTTAGGGTTAGGATTGTGGAGTATGCTTAGGTTGGGAGAGTCAGTGCTCAGAGAGTTCTCAGTGTGTGTCAATACTGGACAATCTGCATCTTTAGACAAATATTGTATGAAGTTATATGGAAACCTAAGTTTGTAAGTCAGACCACAAAGGAGCGCAAGTTGCAGTTTGCAAATCTTTGTACCAGAAGAACAAAGATAACTAAAGTCATAAAATCTAAGTGAAAATTTGCTAAACCACCCGAATCAGCTTAAGAAATAAATGCTCAAGGTATTTGGCTGTAAATAGCTTAATTGAAACGGAATATGCTAATTCACTTTGTGAAAACCTGAAGAGAGTATGGGCAGGGCAGTCTGGGTCCATTCAAACAATTGTGAGTATGTGTTACTATCAGGATGCTTTGTTTTTCTCCTTTCTTTAACCTCCTGTCATTATCCACTCTTAACTTTACATTTCATTATCCTCTTACTGCAATCCCTTTATCCTCTCTGACATCCTGCATCTCCGAGATAAAATAGGATCTACTGTAAAGACCTCGATAAGATCTGATGTCCATATGCATGTTTCTTAAAGCAATACAATTACAGTGCTTACGCAGTGTTGTGCAGTTGCAGTATGGCTGTAAGAAATGCTCTGTCCTTGTCTGAATAAATACTGTTGTAGTGACCTTGAACACATTTCTCAACTCAGAAATGCTTCAGCTGCAAGAGCTGAAGCTGCCCGGATTATCCATAACAGTGACCAGGGGCACCAATCATTCACAACCAGTTGGGGGGGCACCACAAGGTTGTAAAACAATTTTTCCTAAATTGTTTTATTATTCACTTGAAATTGTTGACCTTTCATTACTTGTTTATGAACACTTATTTCAGAATAATAATGAAAATAACAGACTGTCAGAGTTGAGTTGGTCCACAAGTATGTGCAAATGTATGGGGGGGCCTTTTTAGGTATAGTGCCCAGGGGCACTATATTGTCTTAATACGGGCCTGGTCGCAGGATGAAGTTGAAAAACCACAAGCATACTTGCTCAAATTGCATGAAATAAATAAAATCCGATTTGTAGTTGTGCCTCATTTAACACACTCATTTAACAAATGTACTTTTCTCTCTTAGACATTTGACATGTTGTCCTTGTTAAATGACATTTTGTACCTTTCATGTGTCGACCCTCAGCAGCTTGAAAATAAGTGCTTACTTACTGATAAAAGAAGACTCAATTATGGCCCAATGAAAGAATAAAAATGGGTTTGGAAAAACAAATGTAATGCTTTAGGTCGCATATATTAACTATATAAACAAATATCTGAGTTGTTTTTCATGCTGTACTGTAATTAATGGAAGCCATGTTTAGCCAACTGTAAAAGGCACATCCAAAATTAATATTACGATTGTTGTTGCAGTGAATTAATAAAGTTTAAAGGTGTTTGTCACATCACTGCACCTAAGGATGCTTATAAGGTGAGAAATACCAGAGATGTTATGCACAATGCCCCCTCCATCTGAGACGTGATTCTGTACCTGACAGCTGCATCGAGTCCAGGATGTTACGTACGGAGGCCATCTTGTCAGCAGTGGCGGGACTGACCGTCTCGTTGTCCAGCATCTTTAGCAGAGAGCCTAGCTCGTTCACAAGTCGCTCCATCACAACTGAAAAAACACAAAAGAACATACTATTATTATGTTTGCAGAATGAAATATACCATATAGTACAAATGTATTCTTTGGCGTCAAGCACCATCATAGAAGGCCCACGCTGCAGACTCTCTAAATTCTTATGCTATTAGAACAAGTGCATCAGATGTCAATTTAACAAACACATGCAAGGCCATGCAAGCAAGTGCGAGCAAAACTGGCAGTTCACGAGGGCCATTAAGCCACTGGGGAACTTAGCTTAGCGCCTGTCGCAACAGCTGACAGGGAGGAGACATTCAGCATCCAACACATCGCTGTATTTATTTTCCCAGTCAGTGTTTTTGTGTATTAGTGAGTCTGGTCTCTTGTCGCTGCACCACCACAACACAGTCCTTCTTTCAGTTTGGACATTTCACGCTGTAAAATGTTTTTGAAAAAAAAATTGTTTCCATGTTCAACGCTGACATCCTGTGTGTGTGTTTGTGTTTTGTTGACCTTGACAATTGTTCCAAAAGCTCTGCCACACATCCTGCTCAGAGCCAACAGAGAGGGGGGGGGGGGGGGGGGGGGGGGGGGGTAGAAAGAAAGGAGGTAAGGAGGAGGTGGCAGGAAGCTTCCAGGAAATGAAGCCAAAGAGAAGAGGAAAATCTGTAATTCCACTAGAGATAGAATAGTATCTAGTTACCTGACTGCCTGAGTTAGTTAGTTCAGTTGATTATTCATTCATAAGATGCCTGAGAGGCAGATGCTCCAGTTCTATAGTAGAGTAATCAGCTGACCTTTAATTAAATACTAGATATTGGCCACTATTAATATGATAAAGTATCAGTCCTGCCATTGTACAGATGGAGTGGATCATTACGAGTTTAACAGGTACTACCCTTAAAATTATCACACTTCTGTTTGGGTTTCAATGGGGCGTTGTACTATCCCACCATGACCCACAGGCTCTTTAAGTGGCTTTTATTCAAACTGCCAAGAAAAGTATTTTGGGGAAACATTAAATCTTTGTCATTTTTGTCATTTTAATCTTTAAATTTACAATGTTGCTTCTCCCAAAACACAAACAATGTTGACCGGAATTTCAACGACACTTCAGCAGGGGTACTGAAACCTCAACATGGGGAAAAAAACTGAGAAGTGTTTTCTCTTAGCCACTGAGAAAGAACTCTACATCCTTTATAAATCTTCTCCCTGAATGAATTTGAAAAAATCCCTTTTGACCTCTTGTCCTTCTTACAGTCTGAATGAACTCTGAAAGCACAATACCAAGTGTTTCATTTCATTTTTATTAGGAAGAACATTTCTAATGTGCCATACAGTGGCCAGAAAACAGACCACGTCCTCACTGGTGACAAATCAGATGTTAAAATTCCTGTAAAAAATGTAAAATGTAAATGTTATTTCATGGAGCCAGGATACTATGCATCCTGACAAAGTTCCCTTGCCTTTGTAATTAAAATAACCCCATATTATCACATACCCTTCACCATACCTAGAGATTGGCATGGTTTTATTTCAATTAGCTTAATAGCTGGTTGGATTTGAATTGAGAGACATTGCCTATTTTAATTCCAAAATAATCAAAACTGTCTCTCTTTATCTCACACACAGTGTGAAGTCAGAGAGAGTGAGGGAAGAGCCCTCAGTCTCCCCCCGTCTGACAATACTCTATTGTCTCCACAAGAGCCAAAATTAGATGACTACAATGCTCGGCAAGACCAGAGCAAACAACACAATGCCAGAAACCCGAACAAAACACAAAACAGGAACTAACACACAGTCTAAGAGGGTGTGGTGCATTACAGCTGCATGGTCTCGATCTATGGGCATTCAGGGTTAAAGGATATATCTCCAGCAGCTGTGTGTGTGTGTGTGTGTGTGTGTGTGTGTGTGTGTGTGTGTGTGTGTGTGTGCGTGTGTGTGTAGTAGTATTTCTCGGCCAGCAGCTGTGGTTTCCTGTCTTAGCTGTCGACAGAAGCGTCCCTCCACTCCTTCCTGATCTTGACTCTCTCCTCCATCCTACTGTGGGTCTCACCTCCTTTCGCTCACCCCCCTCCTCCTGCTTTCCCCTTTCTCTTTTTCCATTTCTCTCCGTCCTGCTGTTTCTCATTCTGTCCCAACCATAGACTGTAAAGGTCCCGACATCCTCTGTCGTCCTAAACTCTCCGTCCATCTCTGTTCACACTTCCTTCCAGATTTTTTCTGTTACCATTCTCAGTTCATTCACTATCTTTTGAATAAGCTGTTCAAGAAGTTGCTCTATTGATCTATTGTACTTCACATATCCAGGAAATGTTGCAACACAAGCTGAAAAAACACAAGATGCAATGTAATCAATCTCAAAGTAGACAAAGCCGGCAGGAGGCATTTGGTCTATTTTCTGTTTCTTGAAGTCTAACTTTACAGTCAAGGCTGTCCATTCAATTATGTCTCTCTCCCTCCGTCTACTGTCTACATCTCTCTCTCTCTCTCTGGGGGGGGGGGGGGGGGGGGGG
>NC_048419.1:16468024-16481352 GCF_013103735.1 Etheostoma cragini | reverse complement strand
CACACACACACACACACACACACACACACACACACACACACACACACACACACACACACACACAGCAGTTTCCTTTTTGAATTTGGTAAATGGACATTCACTTACCTCCCCTCCTCTACAGGGAGCACAAGCATTGACTTTTTAATTTGTCTCTTAAAAAGAAAAAAAAATCTAACCCTATAGAAAGCAAGCATACAGTCACAAAAGTACTTTGGGAAATGTGTTTGTGTCTTTTACCCACATTTTTGTGTGTCCGCAGACAGGAGGAAGGTCAGTCATGAGACCTGAGCCATTCGACTCCCATTTGAACTGATTTAGCGTGTTTGGTTACAGCTCAGAACAAAACAACTAAAACTACTCCCTGCTGGTGCTGTTTATCCCACCACAAAATGCATATGGACAGCAGAGTGACAGAGAAAAGATACTTTTCTCCTCCTAACCTGAGACGTTGACTCCCATCCATTACACGTCTAACCTATCCAAATCTAACCTTCTCCCTGACATGCTGCTCCCATCCAAACTATCTCAACTTTTTATTTTCCGACACTTTAGGACTAGGAAGAAATATGAGTACATTTGCATTGAATTGTTGTTTCGATGGATCTGTTGCCTTAGGCACATAATAATCTGTAACCGTAAAATTCAAATTATACTTATGTGACACAAACTTATACGTTGTTGCAATACCTTTTTCAAGTTAAGCCTCCAAAATGTATAAAGCTGCTGTTTTGCGCTAAAGCAGGCGCCCTCTGCCTCCCCCACACTCCCAGAGGTTGAGGTCCCTCCAGATCCCACATTCTCCATTCCACTCCTTTCTTTCTCTCCCTCCCTTCCTTTCCCTCGTCTGCCTCCCTCCATCCCATCTCCAGACACCCATCCTCTTCAGACGAAGGTCAGAGTTCAAGTCTTGGAGACCCCAGCAGCTCCCTCTCAGACAAAAGTCTACTTCAGAGATTCTGCATCCTGTATTTCATATTTTCGTGACAACAGAAGATGTTGTCACTGCTCGCCCGGGGTTAGCATTCAGTCTTATACTCCAAAAAGTCCCCTCCCAAACAAAACTAGCAACATCTTTGAAAAGAAACAGCTGGGGGGAAATAAGTTAAGAAATTCTCTCTTTTTCACATTCTTTCAGTATCTTATCATTTTCTTCAGATAGTTAATGGTGAGGAGACACAGGAACCAGGAAGATGACACTGGTGCAGATACTGAGGCCAGCATGAGTCTAATTTTAGACCCAGGCTGTCGTGCTGTGGTTTCACCAGGTATGAAGCCATATGGCCACTACAGTGACCATGGGAAAGCCACACATGTTGATGCATTTTGGTGTAAAAACAGAATCCCCTTTCTTCCAGCTGAAAGAAACATTTTGGAATATAAAGCTTTCTTGTCGAGATCGATCTCCTAATCTATCTCTCTGCAAGAAAGTCATTACACATCTTTCACAAAATATTACTCATTTCCTTCCAACTTGCCGTGATGTTTTTGATACTAGCATTAAATCAAGTGGCTTCATGTCATGTGGAAGTTTTGCTTGTGTCAGAAATCACAAAAAAACACACATAAAACCCTGCAGTTCTATAAACATTTTAGACTGTTTGAAGGAACAGTTTTACATTTGGGAAAAACACTGATTTGCTTTCTTGTCAAGAGTTAGATGAAAAGAAGCACACTTTTTTTAGGTGTGATATTGTGGTGGTGATAACAGTCGGCTGGACAAAACACGATCCAGTGTTTATAGTAGCAGAGTTATTGACACATCAGCTTACACCCGGTTCACACCTACATGGTTTTTTTGAAAATACTGAGGGAATTTCCTCCGTTTGTGCCCATCGTTTACAAGCAAACGCAGAATTCGCCTCTGAAAATGATTCTTTCTAAAAACTCTTCCCGGAGTGGAGATTTTTGTGAAATCTTCGTTTGCATGTCTGCATGTAAACAGAGACAACCGGAGGTTTAGGTAGCCGAAGAAGTCAGGAAGAGAAGAGAGAGGAAGTGATGCGTTGCTATTGATGCTATTTTCGTGACTCTGATTGGCTAACGTGGGCTTGAGCCTCTCGTTACACTGCCACCTACGGGTTTGGAATGACGGCATATATACACAGGTACGCGTAAACATACACTTTTCTGAAAAGTGACAACTGTGCACAATGTTATTTTTGAAAAGGAAGAGGTTGAAATGTCCGTTTATGAAAATAGCCGGCCATGTTTAAATGTAGCATTAGTTTCAAACTACACCCCACCGACATGTACAGACCTGTTGCTTTGGATATCTCTGTTGCAGAAAGCAACTGCAGTAGATTTGCAGTACAGCTCACTCTGGGTTTTGAAGAAAATATTATACCACTTTTAATGTGAAATGTCTTTTATCTCTTATAAGTGTTGACTTGCTTAGAAGTGCTATAGTTAAAAGGTTTCATTAAGGCCAAAGTGGGTCATAGAAAGTTTACAGGTTTAGAATAAATTACTATGGTTTTAAACTGTTCAGTTAACACTTATAATTCAACTTTAGTTTACAGAGGCAAAGTACTGCCTCTGCCCTTTGAACAACGACTTAGACTTAAATATATGAAGAGTTCTGGCCTTTTCTGAGCCTTTTCTGACTCTGAAACAGTTGAATGAGGGGGGTGGGTGGAGGATCGCTGGGTGAGGATGAGGGAAAGGGAAAAGGAAATGTATGGGAACCATAGTCGAGGTCAAGGCTTGTGATAGTTGTTAAAACAGAATGTTGCTCCTGTAGTTCTAACGACAACAACGTACAACTATTCCTGTTTTTTCCACATTGAGAGTAATTTCTTTTTTAGTGCACAGCTGCGCACTTGTTTGGCCACAAAGCTCGTGTCAGGTGTTTGAGAGGCCTTCTTCATGGAAGATATTTTGATTTGTCACAGCACATTTAATGATGGCTGATTAATAATGGTCTCAGGGTCTGAAAGTAGTAAGTCTTCTGGTAGCTGTGCTAAGAGAAATCTCAATCATTCCCAATCTTGCAGAAATGGAGAGCGTAGGTATATGTAAGGAGATTCCATAGGCACAGGCTAATTATTGCAAACTAAAAAGCTAGTCATAGTGTTTTCTCTATGTTGATATGTTGATGGTGGTCCGCCACGGTGGACACCGAATTTGATGGAAAAAAAAACTTTAAAAAAACCTTGTCTTTAGGTTATTTTATGCTTCTAGCCAGAGCATGTGAAATGTGTGTGTATATGCAAAGTCGGCTGTGTGGTTGCCCGGAGAGGATTGGCCCTTGTGATGATGGCTCCGCCCACTTTCCGTGTTCCAGTCCATAGGCGTAGTTGATTGTTGTGGTCTGTGTGGAATGTTCCAATCAGCTGCCTGAAATCAACCCATCTGGAGCTTAAAAAGCTCAGTCCAGGCGGCTGAGAGTAGAGATCAGTACCCCATGCTGTCCGTTTGTTCACATTTGTTTAATAGTCGTTAAGAGTTGTTAAGAGTTGTTTTATAAAGTCTGTAATCTTGTAACTTGGTAAGCTAATGGGTTCTGTGCTCTTTTGGTTGTGTTTAGAAATTACTTTGTTTATATATGCAGCATCCATGTATTTCTTTTGTGTTGTAATTTGATATTCCTTTAAGTGTTAATTAAAAAGCCCTTCTTGTACCGTGACCTTTTCTCCCTTTTTGCCTTGTTTCCTCTAAATTGTTCCATTTTATATTACGTCCAAACCTACGAGTCTGGTTGTAACAGCGGTGACATAAAAATCAACTACAACTAGCGAGCTTATCCTCTACTGTATAGTAATTGTCTACTATGCGACAGCAAGCTGCTAGTTTATGACACAATTGTCATAAAATAAAAAATAACGTGAGATACACAATGGAGCCTTTTATAGCCTACATTGTCATGTTTCTTTAGAACTAAACAATGGACAAATGGACAAAAGTCTTTAAACACTTCCGATGTAAAGATATTCGCTGTGAAAGTGGCGCCAAAATGAATGGCAGTCAATGAAATGCTAACGGACCTGATGGCTTATTAGCATCAAAATGGCTCCATGGGAAGTACGCTTTGTGGAGGCTGGCTTACCCCCTTGGTCATGACTTACTGGGACACTTGAATAAAACAGCCATTATTAAAAAGACAACAGCCATTGTTAGTGTTATTAGCAACACCTGTGCTTCTCCTACTGTTACAAGTCAAAATGTCTGATTTGACTAATGTAACACAGGTATAAGTATGCTGTAACACTGCACCTATTTGATCTGTAGGCAGAATACAGGGCTGATTTAACAAAGCAAGACTGAATGATAATGACCATTGTTTCCTTTCAGATAATAACTTGAAAGCCTTGTTTGGCAGATTTTCAATTCAGGCCATATCTTCATCACCTGGTGTCACATAATGCAGCTTCCTGTTTGCAGCCCTGTTGCCTGAAGGAATTTGAAAACAGGGCAGCCATTCAGCTGCTTCTCCTGCTGCTTCACTTTCAGCAGCGCTGCTTCCAGCGGGGCAAGTCTCTGTTGGTATCAGATTGCATCACTACCTGAGTGAGGACATCTCCTCCATCCACACACACGGCGCACCAACCGGCGTGTAGGTACATGACATCACTCTCCAGCACACAAGTAACCGGGAGCAGCAGGGCGCGAGGCAGTTTACTCAGATAAACTGACGGATAGCGTTTTCCTTTACACTTTTTTTTTAAATGGGAACTCCGGCAAATAAACCGGTTGCAGCTCTGTTTTTTTAAATGTTAACGCCTGTCCCTTCTAACAAGCATGTAGGTTAATGCTGTTTTAGTGTAGGCTATCATGTTTTGAACTGTGTCGCGCGTTTGTAACAATTTAACGTTATGTCCTTAGAAGTGTGCTTAAATCAACATACGCCTTTCAATTCATGGATACGTCTTTACAAAGTTATTACATGCTATATGGTTACTGTAGTTTTTCGCGGATATGAAGATGAGATATTAAAAGAGAGACTGTTACTCACCACTTTGACGTTTGGAGTCCATGTCGTTTTATGTTTGAATGTCTGGGTGCCTATTTCCGGTTAGTTAATTTATTTTAAAGTTACGGTTGTGAACATGTGAGGCGTGTTCGCCACAGACACACCGAAGCTCTGTCAGCCTCTGTGCGGCCAAGTGAGTCAGAGTGGCCGCTACAGTTTATAGTTTGACTCGGCAACCGTTGGTTCATCATCCAGAGCTCTGGGTCCTAGTGCTAGTCGATGCGAGTCTACTAAACACTGTCAGACTGTTTTGACTCCACCAACGTTACATTTAACTGGCAACTATTGTTACTTTACAGATTAAGATTTTCAGTGCAAAACATGAATTATTGTGATAAGGGTAAACTATTCCTATACAGTCTGTGGCAGTGGTTTTCCAACTTTTGTCATTACAAACAATAACAGAAGATGGAAATCATTTAAAAACGTTTTAGCTATCTATGATAGTTTGATTGCTAATGTTAGCTCAAAACGCCATTCAAGTGACAGTCTTTGTTGTGTTTGATTGCTAGCTTGTAGCCAGCAGTCATTTCAAAAACGTTTTAGCTATCTATGATTGTTTAATTGCTAACGTTAGCCCCCCGGCCTAGAAATATGATTAGCCCCCCTGGTGCCACCCCACTCCATTGGGCTAGAGTGCTGTCTATCTGACAAATTTGATTTTCATTGGATGAAAGTACTGTCACTTTGCTAGCTGTTCTGCCAACAGCTGCTTTTCCATTTGGTAAAATGGATATGTACTCTAAACACATATTGTATGGCAACTGTGTACTTTGTTGACATTTTGAGGACAGTTTAGAAGTAGAAAAATGTACATGGTCTTGTTCCGTCCTATCCAAAATTTCAAGAAGATTTTCTATGGTGTATTCTGAGAAAATCCCCTTGGCCCCCCTTGACTGATTATTGGACCCCCCTGTGCCACGCCCATTTAAAAATCCTGGAATTGTCCCTGTTGGTCACAATTGGTGATGAGGCATCACAATTAGACAGTGAGTGCTTAATTCAATGCAATTCAATTACATTTTATTTATACTATCAGTTCATAACAAGAGTTGTTCTAGTAACAATTCTAGTAATTCCCAAAAGAGCAAGCAGTGTGACAGTGGCGAGGAAAAACTAACTTTTTGGAAGAAACCTCGGACTACCCAGGCTCTTGGTAGGCAGTGTCTGATGGGTCTGGTTCTGAATGGGGTGTAATAAATAGAGGCAATAACAGTCACAATAAAAGATAATGGAACAGTGACTAGAAATAGTTTTGCAGTATAGTTTGTAGTAGTTCAGTAGTAGGGCACTGCAGGATGTAGCAGGGCACCGCAGAGTGTAGCAGGATGTAACAGGGCGTCGCAGAGTGTAGCAGGACCACGGCGACAGCTGCAACCATGATTTTGAGACCTCCCTAATCCAAGGAAACACGCTGGGCGAAAAAGAACATGAGGACTCCAGGGAATAAGTCCTCAGAGCTAGGTTAGTAAAAGGCATTTCTGGGATATGGATGGACACAGATGGAAAGATAGAGGAAAGTAGAGTTCACTGTGTCAAAGGACGGAAGTCCCCCGGCAGTCTAAAACTATTACAGCGTAACTAAGAGAGACAGGATAAAGAGAGGAGCCTGGTCAGGCTAGAACTCTCCCCTCCCGCATCAGGCCGTATTATATTATTAAAATACATGGTAAATGAATCTAATGACTATGACGAGAAGCAGGTGGGCCTGGCTAGGTGGCCGCTGCGACTCCTCACTCCCTAACTATGAGCTTTATCAAAGAGGAGAGTTTTAAGTTTACTCTTAAATGTGGTGAAGGTGTTTTCCTCCCTAACCCAGACAGGAAGCTGATTCCACAGGAAAGGGGCCTGATAGCTGAAGGCTCTGGCTCCCAACCTACTTTTAGAAACATTAGGAACCACAAGTAACTCTGCATTCTCGGAGTGGAGTGCTCTAATGGGACAATAAGCGGGGCATAAATGGGACTATGAGCTCTTCAAGATATGAGGGTGCTTGACCATTTCGAGCTTTGTAGATCAGAAGAAGGATTTCAAATTCAATCCTGGATTTTACAAATGATCCTATTATGAGATCATAGGACAAAGTAAAAAATGTTGGCAAAGACTGGTCTATGAACTAATCTCTAGTATTGTATGTCTGCTGTGGTGAACATGGTGATAATTTCTATCAAACTATCTCAAATTACATTACAGCTCAGAATCTAATTACAATGAAGTCCGACATTTCCAGATATTAATGGAAGAACCACTTGAATCCTTTCAAGAAATCGCTGACCCAATTATTTATTAATTGAAGTGACAGACATGTGTTTCAAAATTATGTTTAAAATGGTAAAATTGTTACTCCAAAAAATGTCAAATAAGTTTGTTCTCAACACATTCAATATGGACCTGTAAACACACACGCGCGCACCTGCACACACACACACACATACACCTACACACACGCGCAATTTCTGTTTAGAGAGCAACAATTTTCCATCTTTCACATTCAATTACAAACTATGCAACACATTAAGTTCCTATTAAATCCCTCTGAGCTTAGTTTCCAACACACCTGTGGTTGGATCCCAAACACAAATCCTTTCCTAACACTTTCTTTTGTGACACCCATCAGCTGTTGTTTAAACATTCTTTGTCAGTACTTATTTTTTCTTTGCATCTTTCTTTGTTTATCTTTACACACATTCCTTCCCTTATTACTTCTTCTGTCCCTTCACCTTTTTCCTATTTCCTTCCATCGTTTGAGCATTGTTTTCCCCTTCATTCAGAGGGTCTGCATAATCATCCAAGGAAATCCTCTATATATCATTTGCTGTAATTACACACACACACACACACACACACACTCAAACATGAAGTAAACATCAGTATGGCATAATCCGACAGCTGAAATTCTGAGCTGCTTCATGAGTTCAGCTGCGAGTATGAATTGACAAAAACCTTGATTTCTTTAAATAAAATAAAAAACATCTTATTTTAAAGGGTGTGTACAGTACTAAAACCTAATTTCTATGACACAGTTAATTCACATCATTAACAAAATAACACAATGAAAATATGGACTAATTAGACAATAGCCTCATGGCAGTGCGCTACCCACCCAGCCTATTATAAGAGTCATCAGCACCTTCTGCGTTAATCAACCAGCAGAACCAGACTGTTTGTGTGTTTGTGAGAGCACGCACAGAGAGAGCGACAGCGCGAGCGCAAGAGAGAGAGAGAGAGAGAGAGAGAGAAAGAGAGAGAGGGCACATGTCATATGATTGATAACAAATTTCAGCAGCTCTTCTGTTCATTTCTGAGTTGCGGATCTATTTTGGCGATGGTAATGTTAGTAGTGTTGTAAGTTAGCAGTATATGTAATTAACCCTAACCCAGGGTGAATCTGAAGAAAACTGCTGTGTCTGCCCGGTTCAGCTCTGAGAGTTGCATTGAAGGAATAATCTCAGAGATTAGGTTATGTTCTGCCTCTGTTTAGAAGTGAATGTAGGCTACAGCTCACAGCAATTTAATACTGTATAGTGTCTGGCTTCTATCCAGCAATCATGTAGCTAACGTTGGAAGCAGGAAAAGTGTCAAAGGCGGTAACACCCCTGCCCCTTCTGTTGTAAAGTCTTCTGCATATGCTGTCTGCGTGTGACGTTCAGGTTACCTTCCCCTTAAAACACATATAGGTACATCTCGCTTTTTTAAATAGATAAAAACACCATGTGTATGTCACATTCAATAAGCCTAATGAGAATCACACTATTCTCTTCAGTTTATGAGTCGCTGATGATGACAGCGTCTGTGTGACTAACACTGGATCCTTTTTGCCTCCAACAATATGCCAGTCCGTCTTCCAAGCAGCCTTTTCGCTACCCAAACTCTCTCTCTAATTTTGGGCATAGATGCAAGTTTGGCAACCCCATAGTATGGTAGGATATCCTCATCAGCTTTATGTCTGTTTCAGCTCCATTGTGGCTCATCTGCTACCTCTCAAAGTCCTCATGATCTCCTTCCTCTGAATCCAGTTTCTTTTCTCTTTTGGCCAGTTGGCTGACTTCATATGTATTGTTTAAGATGTCCAAGTACACATAGGACCAGGAGCCAAGAACAGTTCTGCTCTTGTTGCCTCAAAGGAGGGGAGTCTTTTGGTTCTACCAGTTCCTCTTCCACTGTGAAACAGTCAATCTGGGGTCTGCAGGCATCTCTAAAAGCCCCTTTTCAGAGCTTGTTGCTGTTGGCGGAGGAGCTGCACTTGGTTAGGCGGTTCTCCTGGCTTCATTTTCTCAGAAGAGTCTGACCTGTTTCTTTAGTTCGTTCTTCTTCCACTGAGCAAGATGATCAAAGGCAGACATGGACATGCCAAAGACTCTGTAGAAGTCTTCTGGTGAGAGGTGACGCTGGGAGGAGAGAGGAGACGGAGACATTTAGAGACATCCCTCTGTTTCAGGAATTGAATCAATAAACATTTTTTGGTGGTCTGTCCGCTTTCACTGTACTTTTGTCTGTCTATTTAGGAAGTAGATTTTGTAAAATGCTGTAGTACTGTAGCAGTTTACCTCCAGTCTGGCTCGATCCACATCACTTGGGAGACGCTGCTGCCCTCTGACTGACACTATAAGGGCTTCATATGAGTAGATCTAACACACACACACACACACACACACACACACACACACACACACACACACACATTTTATATATTTTAGTCTAAGTATGTAGTCTTACGTACATCATTCCTGATGTGAAGTTTCCGGTGGAGAACATTCTTCATTTTCTTTGTGTATGCAAGTACACAAGGAACTATAAAAAATAATTAAACATATATTCAACTTCTTGCACAAAAATTCACTGTTGAGGCCATGGCCGTGGGAATAAAATTTCAAAAACGTTTTTTTACTGTGACCACAGAATATTATACTACATTCAGATGCTCCTTCAAGGGACTTACACTAATGATGTCATTGTGACCATTTGTTTGTTCAACGGTTTCTATACCACAATTCTAATTTCCATAACTTCAACAAATTCATCATAAACCAGCTTGGTTTGAATGTTTCCGGACCATATAAACAGTCAGATTGACTTATTTTATTTAGCTTTATCACCCTCTAGTGGCCAATGGCAGCATTGACAGCAGTGACAGAGACTAAAATGTGTTTAAAAAATAATGAAGTCTCTCTGTTTCGTTAAGTGTAATGAATCATGCAGCTAACGCTATTTCACTGAGGAAGAGATCAAGAAAAATCAGTTTTTTGCAGACATGGTACTTGTTTAATAAACAGAGAAGACTTTGGAAAAATCATTTATTTCTTTTCAATTTCTAGGATTTAAAAATAGTGTGGATTTGATGAATTGCTTTAAACTCTTTCCAATCACACAAAAATGACAAAAAAAATTAAGTTTGAAAAAATGTCCAACTCTTTTGACTTTTGAAGTCTATTTATAAGTTCATAAATCAGTTGTTGGACTAGGAAAGATTAACAAAATTTCCCCCATGAAATACCACAAAAAAGGTCATAGTAAATTATTCCCTAAAGATCTCCACTGTTGGTTTTGATTGAGAAGGAAGAAGACTGGAACATATTGGATACTGTAAATATTAGAGGAGTCAGTCAGCTACACAAATGGAAGTTACTGAGTGAGTTACTCTATTATCCACCGATCCAGACCATTCACTCTTGGTTCAGTAACAGCTAGTTTGGGCTAGAGCGTCTTACCTTGTATTCTGAAAGAAAAGGAGAAGAGAAATACAGCCTCAGTCAGTTAACTGCTTCATCTGTCCAAACCTTTATTCCATTATAATATACACTCGGAATAACGGGAATCCGGAGGGGAGGTAAATCTTGAGAAAACTAGAAGAATTGGGGATAAGCAGATTTAAATTGTCCAATAGGCTTACCTCTGATCTGCCAATTAACTGCATTACTGCTGTCGTACTGGTAATGATCTGCACCCGCACTCCCAGGCTGCCAGAACACAACGAGAGTAGTTAAGAAAACATGGAGCGAGACGATGTATTCCATCATTATATTGGAGGGAAAGGACCAAATAAAGTATACAGATATCATATAATATCGTGTCTATAAAAAGTCCCATCAGTGAGGCCTTCCGTCTAATAATTTACCACACTGACAAATACAATAAAATATAGAAATATGTTAATTACTGTCTCAGTTGGCTTCCCAGTTGAGTGAATGGCCACGCCTGTCTTATTCTCTATCACACACGTGCACGCACACACACACACACACACACACACACACACACACACACACACACACACACACACACACACACACACACACACACACACACACACACACACACACTTAGCATGGCATGACAAACATTACCCTGTTTAGTCCACTTCTGCCGTAGCCTGGCAACGAGGACGATTTGGCAATGTATGAGTCTGGAAGAACAAATACAAACACATAACCATAAACAAACACAGGAATTATGCAAAATAATATTCATGAAAAGGAGCACAGTACCTCTGTAATCTTACAGTGGCTAAAGAATCTGAAAAGGGTTTCTAACATCTTTGTCATGCAGTTTCTGGGAATATCACTCTGGGGAAACAGTTTCTCCTGATAATACCACTGCCTCCCAAACACCCATCAGAGTATCAATGGTATAAAATAGGAAACGTGGCTCTGATCACACACAGATCAAATCTGATCACATGGGTAAAATCATATTGATATTTCAGTCATTTAGATGTGCCATTTCAGCCTCTGGTTATTACATTTACACTGTAACTAAAAATAAACACTGTAAATAAAATAAAATATAACAAAAATAATATAATGTGAAAAACAGAGTACATTTGTCAATTACAACTCTCTCCTTCTCTCTCCATGGTACATCTGCCTGTTATGGTGATGGCGCTTTGGCTATGACACAGGCTTTTGGTATGGGAGATTTGGGTTTGATTCCTACTGTAATACATCAACCTATGTGTCCCTGAGCAAGACACTTAACCCCTAGTTGCTCCAGAGGCATACAACCTCTGATATATAGCAACTATAAGTCGCTTTGGATAAAAGCGTTTGCTAAATGACATGCAATAATAATGTAATGTAATGTAATGTAATGTCTGAGGAAACAGGATAATGTGTTGGAGGAACATGATATTATTGCTGCTTCCCCTCACTTTTAATTTTTTTTAAATGAACACCCTGCCACTACACCGATGACAAGAATCTTTTCTTTTGTTGTCACTCCTACAGCATGGCTGCATGTCTCTTGTAACCATAGGTAACCACCAGCATCCTAAGCATTCTTCGGAGGGCCATTTTTTGTTGTGCACTACTGCAGCTGAAGCAGCAGAGGGCGGTGGAGTCCCATTGATCCCCTCAAGTCCTACTTCTGTCTTTTTCACTTCTATCTTCCCTTGCCTCTTTTCACTATCTCCGTTCCTCGGCTTTATCATTCGTACTTCCTCAGTCTTTTGCTTGTGTCTTTCCCCCTCCTTCCTCTCTCTCTTGTGCTTACTTGCGCCGTCCTCCGTCTCTTCTCTTTCAGCCTGTCTATCTCTCTTGTTTACTCCAGTGTTGAAGGGAATTAAATAACACAGCGATGTCAAAGAGCCAGGATGAAACACCATGATGCAGTAGAATGCTGGCCAACGTGTAAAGCTACTTTACAGCGTGTTTGAGACGCTGAACTCCAATGAGTTTTTCATTTACAACTCTCTCTCCTTCTCTCTCTCAACAAAGAAATGAGATACAGTTTCATAGATTAGTCATGGTGTGTGTCTCTCAGAAATATGCTTGTTTCAACAAAGTGTGCCCTAATGCCAAACGGTGTAACTAATAGCCTAATCATCTGAATGTCTTTATACGAGAAGTGCTGGCCTATAATCTCAGCTACTATTTGAATCATAACTTATTCTGAGCTAGTGGCACAATCATGCTTTATATGATGCATGCACAAGAATGCATCTTTATGACGTTTAAAAACATATTTAGAGAACAAGTTGGGAAGTTATTGGATTAAAATCCATGCAAGAGCTATACAAGAGATGGGGAAGAGATCACAATACATACATTTTACAAAATGCAGCTGCATAACAGGTATTTAAAGGCCAAGTGTGGGCAATGTGATCCCATAAAACACATCTATTTTTACAATCAAAAGCGTAGTGTGTAACTGTGGTTCATGAAACAGATGGCTGGGGGGTTCAGGTCAATGATCCTGGATCAGTGCTGCTCTTAAAGAAAAGCCGCTACATGCAGGTTTAAGCAGCGGCATACATCTTCCTACCTGTGTGTGTGCATGCGTGTGTTTGTATGCGTGTGCATGTGTGTGTGTATGTGTGTGTGTGTGTGTGTGTGTGTGTGTGTGTGTGTGTGTGTGTGTGTGT
>NC_048419.1:16449602-16467924 GCF_013103735.1 Etheostoma cragini | reverse complement strand
TATATATAAAATATTACCCAAAACCTGATGGTGATAATGATAGAGAAGAAGAACATAACATGTGCATGTGATTTTTGTGTCTACACATGGATACATGCATATTAGAATCTGTATGATTGTTGAAACATGCGCAGTATGTGAGACTGTGTTAGGTGGGGTTGATAAACCTGTCACATAATAAGAGTATGAGACCAACCGTAATCTGAAATGACGACATCTATAAAACATCAGCTGTGTGAAGATATTCTCCTGACAGCATCAACATGCAGCCCAATCATCATTGGGACCTACACATTATATAAAATATGAAGCAGCATGGGCCACTCATATTAAAAATACATATGTTTACGGTATCTACTCACTGAACTTTGTAATTTTAATTGACTGTGCTTGAGATTACAAAGCCCAAATTAGTTGTCTGGTGGAATGGTGGAAATCCGCCATCATAATAGCAATGTGCCAAGGTACAAACATGCCTCGCTTTTAAAGAGAATGAGAGATGACACTCTGATTGGTTTATTGCATGTTACGTCCAAAATACACCTCTGATTAAAAATACACCTATACGGCTGTCAAACTAGCAAAAGTGGATTTGGGAACGCCCCTAACACACCTGCACCATGCGCTTCACACTGTGCGCTTAAATTGTCAAAATAGGGCGCTAAGAGGCTACACCCATGCCAGCAGCTCTGAGACTCTACTGTACTTAAGGTGCTTTGAGGTAAATGTTAACGTCAGCTAGCTAACATGCTAATGTTTAGCAAGAATAAGGTTCACCATGTTCACCATCTTAGTTTAGCATGTTAGCATGATATCATTTTCTAATAAGCAGTAAATACAAAGTACAGTTAAGGCTGATGAGAACAACATTAGGTTGGCAGGTAATTTAGTCATATAACAAAGAATGTCACAGTATGTCAACTTTATCTGGTGATGGTGCTCAGAGTCAGGGATCACTAAAGTTATTACAGTTCATCCTAAGGGGAACATGAATGTGTGTACAACATTTCATGGCAATCCACCCAATAGTTGTTAAGATATATTAGTTTAAACCACAAATGTGAACCTCATGGTGGCGCAAATGGAAAACTCAGGGGATACCAAAAATCATTAGAATTTATCTTCAGGGGACCATGAATGGGTGTACAAATGAAATACAATAATAAGTAATAATATTGATATATTCCAGTCTTGGCCAAAGATGCGTTGGATCATTCAGTCACGGTGCTGACATGCCATAAAATGGACATAAATCTGTTAAGTTTAATTAGCTCAACAAGCATCAATTATTTAGAAGGAGTTCATGTTATTCCTGTCAAACTGTGGACATCCCATTTTGGAATGTGAGTCCTCTGAATAATAGAGGACCACACAATATTTAACTAATCACGGTAATGGCAGCAGACACTATAAACCAACAGTGATTACGCAGAACCAAACACCCACATTATCCACACTTCTCTCTGTCTGACCTCCCTGTGCACAAAGCTCATTTCCCTTTCTCTCCAACCCTCTCTGACCCTGATTTACCTCTTGCCTCCATGTCGTACATCTTCTCTGAACAGCTCCAAATTGCTTTAACTCCTCACTCCCTCTCTCTTTTAAAGTTAATTCACTCTCTAGCTCCTTTGCTCTCTCTCTCTTTCTCTCTCTGTCCTGCTATAAAACCCTCTCTTTTATTCCCATTCGACCTCCACCTAAACACTCTCTCTCTCTTTTTCTCTCCCAGAGTCTCTCCATCCTTGTCTTGCCCTTACTTGTTCTGAATGCAATCAGGAATGGGATCAATGGGAGAGTTAATACAGAGGTGGGAAACTCCTCCCGCTGTGGCTTGCTTGGCATCACAACGAGACACACATTCCTTTTCTTCTAAAGGTGACTTTTTTTTAACTTCTATTTATTACCTGACGTCCAACCCTCACCACCACAGCCCAATCCTCACCATTTCATTAACTTTAACCTAAACCACAGTCTCAACCCTGATATAACCTCAAAGGACCACGTCGGTGTTAACCGATTACACTTTACGGTATTGACAACCACTTTTAAATCAGAGCCGACCATGGTTCTTTAGGTCAATTTTTAGCCATTCTAGCAGCGACAGTTGTTCTGTCCGTCCATAACTTTGTTCCAAACTGAAATATCAAATTATTGTTCGATTGCTGTGAAAATCTGTCAGGAAGTCCATGGTGGTCAGAGGACGAAGCCTGCCGAGTTTGGTGGTGATTCCTCTAACTTCTTCATAAGGTTTTGTGTGAAAGGGCTACCTGCAATTCTTTACATATGTGCCAGGATTAATTATAACTTAATATACTAACTTAAAAGGATTATAATAACTTTGGTAATCCCTTTTTCATCTAGTGACATCATCAGGTAAACATCCCACTTGGCAAATACTTTAGTTCATGGCCAAATACCTGCAAAACTAATGGCATTTCCATCAGCCTCAACTGTGCTTTGTATTTAGTGCTAATTAGCAAATGACTAAGCAACTGTCAGTGATGTCAATTACGCAACATGTGGTAAACTGAGTAAATATACAAAAATCAACCCTTACCGACAGATTGAGTAAATGACAAAAACAGACTCACGACCACAGACTTACAGCCGTTGAGAGAGCAGTTTCCCAGATTATTCAGCGCCTCTTTGCTGCTACTGCGGGAACTGCGTCTGCTCCCCCACTGGTCATTGTCGTGACAACCTGAACGCGCTTTCATCTCCTCCTTCAGGATCATCCTGCCAATTCCCTGTGTGGAGGGGAGGAGGGAGAAGGAACAGAGAGTAGAGGGGAGGAAGAAGGATGGGTTACAGAAAGGGGCCAGAAAAGAAAATGGGAAAATGGACAGAAACAGGGAGCAATAAGAGTTGGTCGAGTCGGATAGATGCATGGGTTGATAGATGGTGATGGAATAAAGCAGGATGAGACGGGGAAAGGCGATTGTTGTTGTTTGGAAAGATAGAGAGAGTTAAGCAATTTTAATTAACCAGCTCATTAAATATTGACACACACACATAAAATATAAAAGGGAGAAGCAGGAGAACTTCTTTCTTTCTTACCTTGTTTATATTCTGATTCCATCCATCCTCTTCTCCTCCGGTCGAAAACCTCCTGACCCTGGAGACTGGAGAAAGAGATGGAGGAAATAAAAGGCAAGGAAAGAAAGATGGTAACTAAAGAGTAAATACAGGTTTATAAGCATTTGTGTGAAGAAGTGTGTGAAGAACGGGAGGGAGCAGTACCTTTCGGCGAGCCAGTATATGGGTAGTAGTTTGAGTCTGGGTGATAAAGGCTGTTGCCGTTGGAGGTGGAGAGGCGACGGGAATTGAGGAGGTTTTCGTTGGTCTTACTCTTACTGGCTGCTGGAGAGACAGATATGGCTGGAGAGACAATCAGAGAAAGAGAGACAGAGAAATTGCAGAATTTCTCAGCAATTCATAGCATTTCTAGACTGAATTCTATGCTTAAAATAATAATAAAATGCAACCACGGGACAAGAATGTTCTGCTGAAATAAAAATTGATTTATTTGATTGTTGTAGGGCTCTTTTATGTTTCACAGAGGTTTTGTCCGTTTTGACCTCTTTTTGTGTATGCGTGGAGGAGAAACAAAATGGAGAAAGTAGTGTATTTCCTTATAGAGAGGGGAGGGAACAGCAGGGGGGAGTCGGGAGGAGGAGAAGGCATCAAAAGAAAGGGTACAGAGAATAGAAAAGAGGTCAGAGAAAATGTGATGGGATCGGATGCACCACTTCCAAAGCAAGCAAAGGTGTCAAGGGTGAGGATGAAAGGATCAAATATCTTGAAGGAAATAGGTGAAGGGGTTTGTGGCTTTTGTCAGACAGTGACAAGCTAATGTAACTTTTAGTATGTGGACAGTTCAAACTTACACTGGACACAGAAAATCCAATGGAACAATCTGTCCCTATATTTGTGATTTGTTTCAGCGGGGATTATTAGGTAATTTGAAAAAAGAAATTAAAGTTAAACAGGGACAATTGCATTCATCATTGTTTCATGTTCAACATGCAGGACAGATGCAATGCAACATTTTTTATTTAAAGCTGATATTAAAGAAGCTTTAAGAAAAACATAAAACCATTCTCTCAAACTCGCTATCTTTCTCAGTTGTCCCGTCTGATAATTTAACAAAACACCACCTTGGGTAGCTCTAAAAAGGTTTGCTTTTGAGCTGCAGCCAGACTTGACTATAACATATACATTATGGTACTAAATATACAGCACATATAACTGATTATGGTACTTTGCCTTAATATAAAAACTGGCCTATAAATGATTTGTGCTGTAAATTTAAATTCATCCACGGAGCCCAGATCACAGATTGCTTGCTCAGACCAAAGAGAGATAGGTTTGTCAGCATTTTGTAGCTCAGCGTAACTCATCCAGAAGTGTTTCTGAGGAAGTCTGTTGGACCTGCTATCTGAGCACTGATGGATCACCTAAACACTTAGAGTATTTGGCTCTGCTTTTCTCGGTTTTACTTCACCTCTTGAACCCAATTGAATATGTGATCTCGCCTCTGATGTGGCTACAACTATCCAACATCCCAGCTGTAGTTTAGTTTTAGCCAAGTCAGCTGTCACTTATAGAAACATTGTTATTCCCCAGGGGATTCACTTATTTAGGACCCAACAGATAATAAGGGATATGATGCGTTGAAAACACCACATATCATGGTTACTTGCCCCTACTGATACCTCAACTCATCCGACATTGATTCCTGATCTAATGCAGTACAGTTGTTTTTTAAAATTACAAACAGCTCTCTGCTTATAACTTATTCTTACATAAAGGTAACATAAGGCCAGGGATTCCTATGGTGCTAAACACAAAGCAGGCAGCCCACTGTCACTGTAATGTAGCTGACATAGTAGAAGATATTTGATTTAAAGTGCTAATATTATGCTCATTTTCAGGTTCATAATTGTATATAGAGGTTATGTCAGAATAGGTTTACATGGTTTAAATTTCAAAAAGCACCATATTTTTGTACTGCACATTGTCAGTCAGAAGAAGAGCATGCGAGTGTGCCATGCAAGCTGCTAGGTGAGTATTATAACGTGTGTTACAAAGTGACGCGTGTTTGTCACAAAAGTAAAGGCTGGGCTACAATTGAGCTGTTTGGAAGAGCTTGTGAACAGTGTTTTTATTTGAAGATATTAAGTGCCTTTGGGGTGGACTTTGGGCTTTTTCAGTTTCTAAACCCATAACGTGCTCAAAAAAGATATATAACTCAATAAAAGAAAGGGAAAAGCCAAAAAGCCTAATATGAGTACTTTAAATATACTTAATCTACAACGGTATAAAAACAGCAAATCCTCACATTTGAGAAGATGGAACCTATGCATGTCTGGCCCTTTTTCTTCTTAGTTCAAACCAAAATAATTGTTGAACAACTCATTGGTTAATTGAATAATTGTTTAAGCCATATAATACAGGCATAATCTGCTGGTTGGTTACTAGACAAACATAGAGCACAATTTGAGGTATTTGAAACACGGGATAATCCCATCCTCCATTCAGATCATCCTGAATCATCTAAGAAAACGCTTTCACTTCCTTTAACTACTTTCCCCTGAGAGAAGCTGTAGATAACTGAATGTCACCAGAAGCACCGGGTGTTAGACAGATCTTTTCTATGATTCATTAAATCAGACAAACATCTTTCATACTCAGAAGGAATTTACAACCAACCGGCTGACAAGTAGATAGCCCGACAAATACTATTGAATGCACAACATTGGGAGGAATCAACTAACCTTGTCTTTTATAAATGGGGGGTTTCCTGTAGATGTTGGTTTCTTCAGAAGCTAAGAGCAGAAACAACAACAGAATGAGTGTGGAACGCGAGGAGAGGAGAGGAGAGGAGAGGAGAGGAGAGGAGAGGAGAGGAGAGGAGAGGAGAGGAGAGGAGAGGAGAGGAATCTGGATTGCCTTACTTATTCCGTCCCACCAAATTAGTTGTATACATTAACAGTCTCTGAAACCATAAAGCTGACAGCATGGGTAATAAACTGCTATGGTGAAGACAGGGCCATGCGTCCAGACAACCTGACTGACGTGCAGAGAGGCTGATTAATACAGATTCACAGGCTTATTACCGGAAAGAGCAGCAGATGGCACGGGAATAAAGAAGAAGGAGAGCAGTTGAAGGGTGGAGAGAGGACTGGATGAAGATGCAGAGGAAAAGATATAGGGGATAAAAGAAAATAGAAAAGAAGATAAGACAGCAGAAAGTGGCACCTTGTAGCTCTCATTTGATAGTTTTCTGTAATCATTCAGCTTTGAGTGCTTGAAAAGCACTTTAACATAGAATAGTTTGAGCTGCAATAAAACAACAACTAAAGCAACAACAAAAAAAACAATAAAAAATACTTAAATTCTGCATAGAGCATGCCACTAAACCTGGCAAAAATAGAGGTTTGACTCCCATTGGGCCATCCAAGTTAAATTTGTATGCACTTGTGATACTATGAGGCACTTTGGATAAAAGCATCCACCAAATACATTTTGCTCCGTGTTGAAAAGCATGAAGGGAGTGCTGTCGCAGGGGCTGGCAAGGAATAACAGCCTCGGAAAAAACGGAGAGAAGGAACATGTAGTGAGAAATGGACTGAAGGCAGGATGAGGGGATGATGGAGGGAAACCAAATGCACAGCTTGCAGTGAAAAATAAAAGGCCTTTTAAAATGAAGGAACAAAGACAGAGTGAGCATTCAGGGGAGAGAGAGGCAATAACTTGAGGCAATAACTTGATAAAATGGAGGGATGAGGGAGTGTTTAAATACAACGGACTGGTATAAATTGTTAGATTAAAGCGCCCATATGTTATACAAGAGCTTCAGAGACCACCAACTGGAGTACATGGAAATAAGGATAACTACTGTACATTTTTATGGATGGATGATTATTTTAGTTCTCTGGTTAGATGGTGTGGAAAAAAATTTGGCACCATGAAAATTTTCATTATCGATGAATCTTTATAAAATATATAGCAAAAAAGGAAAAATTCCAGCCACAATTTCCCACAGCCCAAAGTGTCCAATACCAAAGGGAGAAAAGCATCAAATCCCCATATTTGGCGTTTCTGCTTGAAAAATGATGACGTATCAATTATCACAATCATTTTCTGTCAACAACTAACTTTAGCACTTAGAATGCTAAAAAAAAGGTAAAATGACCACAGTCAGGTTAAAGGCTCACTGCGAATTAGGTTGTGTGTCTGTTAGGAGAGCATGTTGTGTAGATTTAGATGTGGGTCAGGGCCTTGGCAGGATTTATACACATTTGATGATTATTTGTTGCATAGAGTCTGGACTTTAAGAATGAGTACATATTTGGAGGGTAGGTTAAGATCTGACACGGGTAAATTTGGGTTAGTGGGTTAGTAAACAGGTCATGTCAGATTTCGGATGTCCGCCTACCTGGCACATGGAAATGTTTTGGGGCTTGGAAGATGGTGGTGGTTGGTGTAGCACACCTGGGCTCTGGCTGACTGTAATAGGGTGAACTCCTGCCACTCTCACTGCCTGCAGCCAGCACAGCCAATCACAGTGAGAGAAACCAAAGCATGAGCAACAGAATGGCCCACGTCCCCCAAACAGACAGTGTGGGCATGTATATATGTGTGTGTGTCAGGAGTGGAGCTGGGAATCCCGGGATTCTGAACGGGACATGAAACTCACCTAAAGAGCTGGTATAGCTCTTCAGTTAGGGACTTTATATTTCCTGTGTGCATATGTGTGTGTGGTACGTGTGTCTCTGCTTGAGTGGGCACATTACCAGGGAGATAATAATGCAGTGGGGAGCCTCCGTTTGCAGGAGAGTCAGTGAAGGCAGAGCTGGAGGAACGCCTCGTTCTTAGTTCCACGCCATCCAAGAGATCCTGTAGAGAGAGAGAGAGAGAGAGAGAGAGAGAGAGAGAGAGAGGGAGGTAGAGATGGACATTTAGTGTTTTGTGCTTTCATTTACTAAATGCTGTAACTTTGACTACACAAGGGTCCTTTTCTAGAAGTTTCCTTAGCACACACATGCATATGTGTGTTCATACATATACTTCATGTTTTCTGGATATTACATCAGTGATGTGTGAATGTTTAAATTCACACAGCAAACTGTTTCTTTTAGGTGTCATTGCCCTTAAATATACTTTAAAGCAGGGGTCATTAACTTTCTTCAAGCCAAGGACCCCTTAACTAAAGGAGAGAGAGCAGGGACCCCTAATACATTGTATCAAAAGTTACATATTAAACTGGGCCTGTGTAATGTGTAAATGTAAAATTTAAACTGTTGAAGATTTCTGCTTTAAAGGAATAGTTTTGACATTTGGGAAATATCGTATGCTCATTAACTTATTTTCCAACAGTTAGATAAGTTGTGGTTTTGTGAGGAGTTCATTAATTTTATTGACCATCAGATTTTACTTTTTTTCTTCTACCCTTTCATTTTAGTACACCAGTACTTTCTACTTCCCCAAATTTAAAATCTGCATACTTCACTTTGCAAAACTCACTGCAATCATTTGTAGGCATGGTTCAACACTAATGGTTACCCGATGGCCCAAGGGAGGTACAATGCCATGTCGGGCAAGTAAATATAACAACCCACTTGCCCATTTTAATCTTTTTTTTCCCAATCATCATCGTAACATTTTATCGATCTCTTTGTTCTCTTGCCCCCCTCCCCTTGCCCACAATGTAGAATGCCTGTTAAATGATCTGATTTGAATGTGCTATTGGCCAATCAAGAATTGAGTTGGTACTAGTGATGTGTGACTGGCGACTGTCTTGTAAGAAGAAGAAGAAGATGATGGCTGCTACAAGCTAAATCAAAATATAAAAGAGTGTTAAAGGCATTCTGAAAGAAGGAGTTTTTTGGTTTTTCTTTAGATTGCCATTAAAAAAAAAGCAATGAGCATCTCAATTTTTTTTTATAGGGGCCAGTAAAAATCGACTTTGTGCAAGTAGAAGTTTTTTAAACATTGAGCCCTGGTAAGTTAGTAAACATGAGGTTGGGGGTTTCTATGAAGCTAAAAAGTGATTTGGTGGCCTGCTGTGACTCAACACATGCATTTATGACAGTAACAAAGAAACTGCATTCATTTTCCTCTGATTAAATTGTTTTCACAACAGCTACTATTTGAAATAAACCTCCAGAGTAAAATTGTTGGGTAGAGAACTTACATGAGAGTATGGTGATAAGGAGACCAAGGACTGAATGAGAAGGAGAAAAAAATATATTACTATAATTTATGGCAAAAAAAAAGACAATTGTTTTGGGTCAATTACCATTAATTTAACTTTTATGTGTGTGTGTGTGTGTGTGAGTGTGTATGTGTGAGTGTACCTGTCTGCAGCTGTATCGCTCCAAAGTGTCATCTGAAAGGTCTGTGTGGGCATGGTCAGCCTGATAAGGGATTATGTCAGGCCGATGGATGTCATATATGGCTTTCACCCTGGGCAGAGCTGCCAGCTCCTTGTAGCGCAAAACGTCACTGTCAGCTTGAGACTGGAGAGAGATGAAATGGAAACAGAGTCACCAATAGAACTTTTAACTTAAAAAGAAATTCAGAAATAAAAAAGATAGAAGAAAAATAAAAGGCATAGACAAAAATGTGTACATACAAAAAACACACATACATGGAGGTAGCAAAACTGACAAAGTCAAACCCAGGTGTGATGATAAATATGAACAGACAGCAGGCAGAATTGCAGAAAAATACAGACACACTGAAAATAACATAAGGCAGACAGACAGATGAAGACTTGTTGAACGTCATAACTTCATACATCACGTAAAAAGATTCTAAAATTGACTGTAGACCCATAACTAAGGCTTTAACAGACATCCCAATATTTAAGGACAAAGTGAAGCAGGGGGACAGACAGGTGGTGAGACAGACAACACACAGACCAGAAAATCTGCTTGAAGACAGATCGGGTGGACAGAGAGAGCTTTGAGGGACTCTTTGTGCATCTGTCCCTGTCAGTTTTATGTTGATTGAAGGCTGTGACAGTGACAGATGAGGGCGTGATCATAGCATTGTTTGCGTAACCATGGCGACAGCGGTACTTACACAGATGAGCCGGTGAGGGGAACCGAGGAGAGGAGAGGAGCCTGGAGGAGAAATGGATGCCGTCTCCGAGGTGCGTCTCAGCTGGTAGGACAGATTTAGGAGAGTCATTGCAGGCCTGATGTCAAAGTAACGTAATAGTTCAAGTACAACCAAGGCAGTTTTACTACATGTAATTACATTCTAAAGAATAATAAATAGTAATAGTATAGTAAATAGTAATAGTAAAAGAAGAATAATAATAACAATAATAATAATAATAAAGACATCATGCATATATACTAGTGAAAAACAAAAGTCAACTGTGACAACTGACAACTGTGAAAGGTGGTGTTTTTTTTTTTATAACTCACCCGTTTAAATTACATTCAGGCTAAAGTTCTGCATAATTGAGGGCCTTACGCTTTGGGTGACAGGTGGCTGTCGTCACAGGAGGCAAGCATAGACTAGGCTTCATTCAGCTCGCCTCAGCTCCATCCATGCTTCACCTCTTTGGCCATATTTGATTAACTGATGTCAAGCACCGCCAAGATGGCAATGAATGGTAACGTAACTTTGGCAGAAAGTGGCCAAAGTGCTTTTTTAAAACATAGAACAGCTCTTTGGATAAGGATAAGACTTTATATTTGTAAAAAAATATTCAATTTAATGATTATATTTATCCGGAGGACAGCCTTCATTTAGTTAATTTCTTATAAAATAATGTAACTTGTATAACAACAATGAGAAATTTTAGACAAAGTGAAAAGCAGAGAGAACAGTAACAGAAATAGAGAGAATTGCCAGTGGGTTGTGGGTATTGTTGAACATCGCTCACCCTCAGTTTTCTCGCCAGCCGAGCTGCTTCTTTACACATGGGGTGCCAAACCTCCGAACCTGCACACAAGCACACACCATTTTAGCTTAGTTTATTTTGTTTACTGTGTGTGGGCAGCAGCCATAAGGTTTTATGGGATCCTATGAAGAGTATCAGCCGTTCTCAAGTGAATCAACATCAATTAACAACAACAACAACACACACACACACACACACACACAAACACACACACAAACACACACACACACACACACACACACACGAGACAGTGCATTAGGCTGTGGAGGCAATTTGTCTGGTCTGAGGACAGAGGATAGAAATCTTCTTGTCTCTCCACACAAATAAACATAAAAGAAAACAGAGAGAGGAGAGACAGACAGAGGGAGGGAGAGAGAGAGAGGGAGAGAGAGAGAGAGAGTGGAGCGAGAGAGAGAGGGACATCTAGTGCCATCATCAGGTCAACAGGTCCACACTGTACTAAACCTGTAAAACTAATGCCATTCCTATCACCCTTAGCTGTACTTTGTTTTTAATGCAAATTAGTTCATGTTAGCTCAGAAAGTTTGCATTGTCATTGTCATCATTTGCATGCTGATGATAGCATTTAGCTCAAATCCCATTATAGATGATAAGACAATAAAGTTATATTTAACTAAATGTAGCCCAAATCATTGTGTAAAACAGACAGAGATCAAGACAGGAAGAGAAGTGTTTAAGTAGTATAATATTACAATATACTGTGGAATTCACGTTGAAATACCTTCACTTACTGTCTTTTCATTTCTTTTGTAATTTAGAAATGCACATTTATTACATATCCGGTCTATACATGTAATGCTAAACAGCATCACTGCCAACATTGTGCTTTAACAGTATTATTTTAATGGAACTAAATTAAACACAGATAAACACACACACACACACACACACACACACAAAATCAATACTGCAGACAGAAACCCTGCGTGGTGATTCAGTGCACCCCCATTCTACCCACGCTCCTTTCTGCTGCTGAAAAGATGTATGGCCTTGGACCCTGCATCCTTTATCTTCTGGATGAGGAGAATCCAAATGGTGCAGAGTAAAGGAATTCAATCTAAAACAACAGCTGACTGAAGTTTAACTCCCAATTTATTCTGTCTTTTCATTCGAAATAAAGCCTCAGCTATGTTTAGAGAGACTTTTATTTTATATTTTGTTAACTTAATGCAAAACAAGGTTAATCATTGAACAAAACCGGCCTCTTTATCTTGACTGGTGATATTCAAAAGAGAGGATGAAGGTTGTCTGTGAAATCTAGGGTAGCAATATTAACATCTGTGCTTATGTTATTTAAAATTCTAATGCTATAAAGCAGCAGATATTTAAATGGACCCATGAGTTTTGCTTTCTGCTGAATCATGCTGCCATGAGAAACAGCATACACATCTTACTAACGTTACCAGTCAAATATACTGTATACTATGAGTTCTTCCAGTCTTTTAACGCCCTGATGTCTGTGGTATTTGAAATGAGACTTTATCGAGAGTGTACGATAATTGGTAAAGGTGCATAGATCCACTTAAAGGGTTAGTTCGGCTTTTTGGAAGTGGTCAATTTATTACCTATAGATGACAGTTGACATGCTGCAATCAGTTTTTACTTGACTCAGCCTGAAACCATTAGTTGATTAATCTTTTATAGGCCTGTCGGACCAAGCGTAGTTTGCGCTGTCCTTGCAGCTGGGTTCAGCGCACATTGTGCTACAATGCGCTGCCCACAAAGTTTAACCAGGTTGAATTTTGAGCATGAGCTGACTCGCAGCGCACTGCTGCACCTGCGCTTTGCTCAACACAGTGAAACGCCATCATAAAGCAGCGCAAGCAATTGTGCTTGCTCATCAATTATTTTTTTTCTTCTATTCCTTAGGTGAGATTCCTTCTATAAGCTCCTAGGGGTATTATTATCTCATCTGCACAATCTTTATTCTATATTACTTTTTACTTATGTTTCTGTCTTGATTTTATTGTGCAAAAAAAAAAAAAAGCCTTTGGAAACAATAGGGATTTTAGGTGTTACCATTATTTTAACTCAGAAACTGGAGATTAAGTAACACTACACTAAAACTACAATAATGTCTTTACCTGTTTGAACAATCAATGAATAATGAAAACATATTTTAGGGAACAATAAACACCCTATTTCCATCCATCTGTCCAATGTAGGAGAATAAACATTCGCAATTAGCTCTCACACACACACACTCACACACACACACACACACACACACACACACACACACACACACACACACACACCACTTTTCATTCCAGACATGCATTGTGAGATTGACTGCATGTATGTGCACGTGTTGTGTGTGCGTGTGGGTCGTACTTGAGTGTGTCTCACGAGGGTGATTGCTCAGCCCTCCTACATGTCTAAAGTCATCAAAAGGAGTGAATGTAACCTTGGGGCAGCTCACCAGAGCTCAGCACACACACAGACACACATCTGCATTCATATGCAGACACACACATCTGCAAACATGAAGCAGATACACAGGTATACACAGAAAATTGCTCTTATATGTATAGGCATACAATAAAGCACAAACACATTTAAACATACACAGACTTCACGTAGAATATGCAAATGCTTGGTTTTAATGGTGGCTGTGAGCAGGAGCAGCTGAATGTCAATGAGATGAAACAGGAGGCGTCAACCTGTGTAGCGACTCGGGGACACCGTGTGTCTGCCACATGTTACGCTACAGTAGCTCTACAGTTAATCTGGATTCAACTCAGTCAGGCTAAATTATCTGTGCGTGTTTAATGTTGGAATTTCTTTTTCTATTTCACTGTTATCTTAAAGAAACTAACTATGATTGCAGAGTCTTATTTTCATGTGTGGCTTGTTTACACAACCATATCTCCTACAGTATGTACATAATGCAGCTGATTTGCATTAACATCACGTTCTCAAGGAAATGCTGCCATTTTTCTTCAACATATCCGACATGATGATATCGTATTTATCTGTAAAATGTTCACAGCAAACATTTCTCCTTATTCCTACAATATAAATCATACAGTACAGTAAATATTCAAACTAAACTGTGGTAGAGGTATGGTCAGGCACTGATGCCTTTTAATCATAATTTTGCAAATTAAATGTAGTTCCGTACCAATATTATGGCCAACACTATGGTGCGGTACTATGGTTTAAATTTAAAATTTAAATTTAAGCATGCCCACATGGTAATGAAGGTTTGCCAGCATCCTCATAACAACCTATTTGAATGCATGATTGAGCTTATTAAATTTAATTTCTATTATCTAATTTGCCAAACAGATGCTTCTGGATGATTTAATTTAAACATCCGGTGAAGTTGTTTCATGTTTAATTCTGACAGCAGAGAGTAATGGACACAGCAGAGGCAGAGGTTGAGAGGTAATTGACTTCAACCTTTGTGTGTACAAATAAAACATCAGCTGGGGGAAGGAGTATGTGTCTGGAGTAGTAAAGAGTGGTATATGTGGGATCAATAAACTATTTAAGGGTGCTTTGTTAAAAGCAATCATTTATCAGGTGACCATAGCCTACTGCTCTCTAACTCTCTTTGTCACACACACACACACACACACACACTAACAGGCCATCTGGATACCTGCAGGGTTCAGCTAATTCAATAGATTCTACAAGTCTATTCTTTGCCTGTTAGCTGTACATATACACAAGCGCCTTTGTATGGCCATCTACTCATAAAACAAAAAAAACAATCCTAATGGTTTTACACATTCTGTAGCATTTGTCTGGCTCTCCTCCCTCACCTGTAAGGTACATTTCTTCTCCTTCCAGGAACATCATATGACAGCGAGCACACCTGGCACAGCTAGGGTGGTAGTGCTTCCCTCCAGCCTAGAGGAGAAGAAAAGGAGAGGAGAAGTGAGAGGAATAAATAAGGCAGAGAGATGCTAAAGCAGATGACACAAATGAGGAAACGAGAACAGAGTGGCAGTGGAGAAAATGAACGAGGACTAAAGAAAGGGGAGACGCTTGATAATAAATAGACAAAAACAGTATTGATTGGGGTAGAGAAGATGGGAGAGTGTTGCTTTGTTGTTTTTCCAAAGCTGCTTCGCCATCAGTCAACACTTCAGTCTTTTACAGTAAAGAGGGACAGCTGCGTTCTTTCGCAGCTTTTTATAGGCTGACACATACTGGCATGCATGCATACAAACCCACACTTTTCTTCACAAAGACACACACAGATGGAAAAATATTCACATTCTCCCTCGTGTTCCCATTGTCTTAAAGCACACACACATATCCATACATGGAAACGTGCACTCACCTCAAGTACTCTGCCGCTGATGTACCTGTTACAGCTATCACACCTGATCCCGAACTGAGTGTGGTAGTCAGTCTCGCAGTAAGGTATCCCCTCCCTGCCAGGGAAACAACAAAGCAAGTTGCATTGTGACTTCCAAGTATGAACATTTAAATAAATACTGTGGGTGTCTAGTTGATTAAAAGACTGTATAATTTTCAGTTATTGTCTTACAAATAAATAACTGATATACAAAGGTGATTATCATGACTTTCCACAATAAGAATGCTCCAAGTTCTATTTTTACACCTGCTTCAAGCAAATTGGTCACAGAGCATAGTTTCCGATATGAAAGCCGATATAAAAGCCTACACACGGAAGTAGTCTGAGTAAACAGAAGTACATTTCCTTCACCTTTAGCTCTCTGTGTTTTGCAGTTCTCAAAATCCCTTCACTTTGGGAAACAACAACAAACTTCGAGCTAGCAAGCTACACGCTACACGTTAACAATTGGACTGATTGGTGGGGATGCTATGGACAAAAAATATAGGGCGATACATTGGCAGGAGAAAATTTCGTTTAACCATGTATCCAGCAAATTTTAAAAGCTCATTCTTTTAACAGTTATCTTCATTTAATATTTTATTTGGTGTTTTGCGGGATGCAAATGTTCCACCAGAACAAGTTCCTTCTCGAGTCTATTTTGCAGACCCACCGGCGCTTCGTCCGGAACTTAGCACAGCCCAAGACAGATAAGACTGTTTTAAAGAAATGCAAGCAACCAAGAATTTATGTGTAGCGTAGCCAGACCTTTTTCCACAGCACTGTAGAGATCTGGATATGCAAGATCAACAAACAAGCAAGAGAGGATGTGGTTTACTTATTTACTGTATTGGCTCAAACATAACTACAGTAGAAAGTTAACATATGGGGGATCAAACCACCTACTTGCTGATGTACTCTCCAGTGAGCGCACAGCCGCACGTTCTGCATTTAAAGCAACTGACATGCCACTGTCTCTCCAGAGCCAGCAGAGACTGACCCTGTTTGATTTCCTCTCCACAGCCTGCACAATCTAGAGAGGAGAGGAGAGGAGAAGAGAGGAAAGGAGAGGAGAGGAGAGGACAGCAGCACTGAGAAAACACACAAAGATGATGAGAGCAGCTTCAACATTTCAGCATTTACCATCTTTCCTCTCTGTCCTTGTCTCTCTGCTCTGTCAATCTCACTCCTCTCCTCCATCTTTCCTTCTCTCATCCCTCTTTTTTCACACACTGTCTTTGCCAGATGGAGCTATCACAACTAGGCTACAAGACTACGTGGAGCAGCAGGCCACCTTCTGTGTGTGTGTGTGTGTGTGTGTGTGTGTGTGTATGTGTGTGTAGTGGAGGGGCTGGGGCTATGTTTTGCAGCATACAGCAGGTGGACAGTAGAACTATTCTAGGTTTTTTTTCACCTGTAGGGGTGTAAACAGTTTTAGAATGTAATTTTAGTTACATATCAGTAGGCTACATTTAATCATGACCTTGTCTCAGGGTATGGTGGGTACAGATGGATGTGTCTTGTATGTTAATGTGCTATATGTATTTTAATTGGGGCAATGTTTAATGTCTGTTTTTATGACTGTTTAAAAACTCTTGTAGGGACGGGCACTGGACATTGGCAATACTTTAGCTAAAAATTCTGTTGACGCACTACCAACCCCAACAAACTTGCACAAGTGGGGCATGAGAGAGAACCCATTGTGCAAGCTCTGTGGGGAGAGGGGCACCAAGGCACACATCCTGTCCGGGTGTAAAAAGCACTCAACCACGGAAGGTATAGATGGCGCCACGACAAGGTGCTCATGACACTCGCCAACACCTTAGAGCAGGAGAGGAAAAAGAAACGCCAAACATTTCGGAAAACATCATCTATCCAGTTCATAGAGGAGGGAAAAAAGCCACCAACCACAGCTAAAACAAGAACCAGTCTGCTACAAAAGGCCCAATCATGGGAAATGAAGGTCGACCTGGGAGGAAGGCTAAGTTTCCCCCAGGTTGTCCAGACAACCCTAAGACTGGATGTGGTTCTGTGGTCTGAAGTGGAAAAAAGATCATCATCATAGAACTTACATTCCCATGGGAAGAGAAGTGTGAACAGGCCTTTGAAAGGAAGAGCACCAAATACCAAGACCTTTTGCATGACTGCAGGGGGAAAGGATGGCAAGCATGGCTGTTCCCGCTCAGTCAGCATGGAGAATTCTCACAGCCATTGGAATAACAGGGAAGGAGAAAAAGGCAGCAGCTCCCAGGATGGGGGAGGCAGCGGAAAGAGCCTCTTGCTGGTTATGGAACAGGTGAGAGGAGTTGAGATGGAAGCCAGGAGGGGAAGATGGGCAGTGACTTGGCCACCACTGCCGACCCACCATCGGGAGGGTGTTGTGGTTAAGGGTTGAAACACCCAATGAACAAAGGGTACTGCCTGATGACATCAACCCCGCCTGGCCAAGGCTACATTAACTTAGGGTGAATAAAGGTGAGAAGCATTTTCGGATGTATTTGTAATCTGTAAGGCTGTACATTGGAGATTTGTTGCACAAATTTCTATGTCTAAGCATATATCACTATTCAAATAAACATGAAATGAAAAAAAAATTATTATGTTATTATTAAATTATGCCTCTTGACGCCCATTGCACAAAAACACATCAATGAGCGACACCGTTACATAGTGCCCATGTTCCTAGATTAATATGGGCACTGTTGTTTATTTTTTGGTAATCCTACAGTATATGCACTGTGCTGCTGTTGGAAGAATTTAGTAGTAGTCCCCTACAAATACATTATTTTACTACAGTTTTACTATAAGATTTGTGTAAAACTGTACAAACGAAAGGAACTATAGAGACACAAAAAGGGTAGAGAAGTTGGGTATTATTGAGAGACAGACTAAAACTTGGTTGGTTTTGTCTTTAAATGGGATTTATTGACAATATATAGTAATAGTTATAGTAATGCCAGACCTTGATACTAAAAGCTAGAGGACTGACTACTTACAGTGGGTACGGAAAGTATTCAGACCCCTTTAAATTTTTCACTCTTTGTTTCATTGCAGCCATTTTCCAA
>NC_048419.1:16403482-16449502 GCF_013103735.1 Etheostoma cragini | reverse complement strand
TTGGAAAAAGGCTGCAATGAAACAAAGAGTGAAAAATTTAAAGGGGTCTGAATACTTTCCGTACCCACTGTATTTCAGCTTGTTTTCCTCATTTGTTGGAGAAGCAAAATTACACCTTAGCTATTTAACTGACTGAAGAAGACAATCAGATGCCTCCAATGTCAGTACTGTAAGTGGGCCTGTGAGATGAGAAATAACACTTATTCCAAAGCACTGCAATGACTCAAATTTTGAATTTAACTGATTGCTGGCAGACAGCTATGGTAACACAGAAGCTTTCACACCTTGTATTGTATTATCCCTACTAATATTCACCTTAAATTTCCCAAATTTACAGTATAAGTATGGTGCGGTTTGCATGTGAATATGTGCATATGTTCGTGTGTGTTTGATTCTTACAGCTTGGTCCGTGGACCTTGACGGGCTTGTCGCTTTTCAGAGTGTGTGAGCACTGCTGACACACACACTTCTTCCCACAGAAGGTCACCCTGTCTCCAATTGGGAACGGACTCCTGAGAACAAACACACACACACACACACCCACACAAAAGATTTCAATTAAGCTATACAGATGTGGCATTCTAGAAATTGTATTCGGTTCCGTTCACCCAAATTAACAAAAAGCATGCATTTCACCCATCTATGATTTCACCTCTTACCCCCTAGCGGTACAGTATCTATCTGTGCATATATGTATATATATATATATATATATATATATATATATATATATATATATATATTTGATTAGACACCAGTTGGAGATTTTTTTTTCCTCTGTACATTTAAAATAACAAGACAGTCTTACTCCTACAGCAATGGGAATTATACAAGTATCTACACTTTTTCTCAAATTCCCCACTGAGAAAATGTATAGTAAATCAATGGAGCTTGAGTATCCAAGATTCTTCCCAAACAATGAAACAGTGGTGGAGTGTCAACCTTATACCCTCAGTTCTACACAATTTACCATCACCTGATATTGTAATGTCTTATTTCTCATCTACAAAACCACATTAAAATGTATTTTACCAGATTGAAATATTAATACAAAAAGGTCATAAAGTATAAATCAAGAGATACAATAAATGTCTTTTAGCCTGAGGCTCAGCTGTAGCCAGTGTGAGGGAAGAGGTTAGCACCTGCCACTGCTATATCAAAATTTTACCATGGTAGATAAATCTCTGTCCAGATCACAGCCGAGATTTCCAAAACTTCTTTGGTAGAAATAAAGAAAACTGCAACACACAGTCTGAGAAATGATAAAGTGGTCGCTGCTCTTCTACAGTCGCCTCAGAAACATTCTGCATGAACATTTCTAATATTGTTAGAATATTTCAAAAGACTAATAATTATTTAGTGATGATATAAACTTTATACAGTATATTTAAAAAAAATCCTGTCAGTAAAAGAGTTTGATAACAGGTTTCCATCCTGTGTGTGTAACTTTAGTGACAAGGCTGTACTTCACATTTATTTGGACCATATTGATAAATTTAGACTTGGTACCTGATAACAAACTTCTTTACTGGCACCATCTTATCTTAAAGAGCTCATAGTACCTAACTGCCCCACCAGAGCACTGCGCTCCCAGAATGCAGGGTTACTTGTGGTTCCTAGAGTCTCTAAAATGGGAGCCAGAGTGTTCAGCTATCAGGGTCCTCTCCTGTGGAACCAGGTTCCAGTTTGGGTTCAGGAGGCAGGCATTGTCTCCACATGTAAGAGTAGGCTTAAGACTTTCCTCTTTGATAAAGCTTACAGTAAGGGCTAGCTCAGGAGAGTCCTGAACCATCCCTTAGTTACGCTGCTATAGGCCTAGACTGCTGGGGGACTTCCCATGATGCACTGAGTACCTCTCTCTTCTTCTCCCTCTCCATCTGTATGCGACCTCATTCCATTAATGCATGTTACTAACTCAATTTCTTCCCTTTCCCGGAGTCTTGTGCTCTCTCGCCCCCGGAGTCTTGTGCTCTCACTTCCCTCTCCTCTCTCCTCCTATCGCTTCCTGCAGGTGTTTCTGACTCTGGATCTGTGGTTGGAGTCACCTGCTGCCTCTATGTTCCTGCTCAACACCCTCTGCTACAATTCTCCATGTCTCTGTCTGTCTGTCTGTGTCTCTCTCTCTCTCTTTCTCTCTGTCTCTTCTCTCACCACCAAACGGTCAAGGCAGATGACCGCCCACCCTGAGCCATGCTTCTGCCTCTTAAAAGGAAGTTTTTCCTTGCCTCTGTCGCCTAGTGTTTGCTCTTGGTGGGAACTGTTGGGTTTCTGTAAATAACATCAGGGTACGGTCTAAACCTGCTCTTTCTGGTAAGCGGAATGACATAACTGATTGTGATTGAGATTTAGCGCTGATTTAGCGCTATATAAATAAAATTGAAATTGAATTGAAATTACTATGGTGCAGCAACTGTGCTAAAGTAAATATACTTTGCTATAGCTGGGCAACATGGAAAAAATAGATAACAACAATTCTTTTTGCAATATCTGTTTAGTTGTAGGAAAGTTACATAGTCAAATTGTCTGGCTGATGTCCCTCGCATATAAAGCCAGAATCAATATACTGCCCATCCCTTTATGCTATTTGTATGTGTTCTGGTAAGAGTTTTATACTCTGCACCCATCAGAGAAAAAAGTCATTTGAGAGACATAATATTATTATTATTATTACATTATTGCAATATGCTGACACAGACATTTTCAAAACGAATAAACTTCCTTTGCAATCTTAGTACAGTGTGCTCTTATTCAGTAATTCAGTAGAGTTGGCACACACACACACACACACTACAAAAACTGTCACTATAAGCAAACCAAAACCTCATGATACATCTCTACATCTAACACATTGACTGAAAGTTTATATATTTCCTTTACTTATCAGAAGCCACATTTCATTCAGCAATCCCTTTTATCATATTCAATCCAGCTTTGAAAAAACTGTACTGAAGCCAATACTACAGAAGTTCATGATGTTTAATAAATAAAGTGAGATCAGCCAACTACACCAGACACTAAGCACATCTTCTACATCAAATATTAATATTTTAAATATTTCAAATTGTAACTTGTTTGCTCTTGGATGTGATTTCTAATCAAACTTGCCAAGCCTATAAAATGTATTCTATGTCTTTCTAAAGTCTGAAAAAAATAAGCCTGGTGATGTAATGTGGAGTTTGAAAAATGTGGGAATTTATCCGACAGACAGGGTCAAATGAAAGATGCCATCAGGTGCATTAAGCGAAGTGTAGAATCCAGGCTTTTTAGGTTGTTACTAGGAACTAAAAGTCAGGATAGCCGCTTGGAATTTTGATCATTCTTTTATAAATCTGTCTCTGACAAGCTTACCAAACTTTATGGAAGTGTAATGCTAAAATCACTGGAGTACCTCTTGAGATGGCATTAACAATTCCTTTTAAAGTATGTGTCCAAAACCTGGCAATGCATTTGCCATATATTTTCAGTAAAGTACTTTAAGGACAAACCTGACAAAGGCCCCAGGCAATAATTTTTGATTTGTTACTTTTAATAAGCTACAACAAGTTTTACTGACTGTGAAGGTTTAAATTAAAACATTACCTAAAGTGTTTCTTAGGACTGTCGAGATTCTTAAGTAGTTTTGGTGTACAATGGTCAGTGAAACCAAACATCACCGCAGTATGCATACATCATCTCCTTTTAATTTTAAAGTTGTAAACAGACTTGTCAAGTTATTATACCACAGTAAGTGGTGCTCTGTGAGAATCTCATTTGCTATTCTTCTTTCTGTAGTCACAAATTACGAATGAAGCAGCGACAAGCGGATCCCTGAATACGCATGAATAAAGAATAGAATATATTTCAACAAGATCACAGGAGGAACACGTAGAGCTGTAAACAATAGTGTTAAAAATAATTTTAAATCATTTCAGTTCCAATACTCTACTATTACTCCTACCAATACCAACCATACTATTTTAAATGTAATGTATTTCAATATTTATAATGAATTCACAGAGCATAAAAAATTATGTTTCTAAAAATTAGGCAAGAAATATAGTATGTTGTGGCTATACACACAATTACCTGCAGATGCTGCAGACAAAGCAGTGTGGGTGGTATGTCCTCCCCAGGGCAGATACTACCTCCCCAGTGATGTACTGCTCACAGCTGTCACACTGGGTCCCATAGAGCCGCTGGTAGTCTGCTGTACAGATGTACTCGCCAGAGTGGTGGAAGAAACCAGAGTGCACTAGATTGCAGCCACACACTGGAAACACCAAGAGTGAAAAAAACAACAGAATCAGCTCACATTATTACTAAGAAATTCAAGGAGAGAAAACTGTACTTTATGAACTCGTTCCACACTACTAAAGAAACTTTAGTTTGTATGCATCATGTATTTGTTATTATAAGCCATTCAATGCCTAACTCAATACATTTGATCAGTTTTTGATTTAATTTGATTTATTTTGGATTTAACAGACAACGTAACCCAAAGGATAACATGTTAAAGTGTGAATACCTATTTCCAACATGGTCCTTGGTGTTAAAAACATTTTACACATAAATACCTATTGCAGGGCAAAGACAATAGCATTTAACACAAATTATCCAGGGTTCAAGAGCATTCCAAAATCAGTAAATCACAGATCATAGCAATAGATTTACAGGTCAATGACTGCTCTTATTTTAACCCTAGATATGTTATATTTTTTTAAGACACTATTTCAGTGCCATTACATATGACCTTAAGTGAATTTGTTCTAATTTCTTACCTAGAGTCTTCTCAATCTAACTGCAATCACTCCCAGAGACCAGTAATGCAGTCAACAGCATATAAAAGCAGCTTACATCTCACCACAGCTGGCATGTCATTGATAAAAATAAAAAGGAGCCATGGATCGAACCCTGGGGCACACCACAATTAATATCCTGAGGATCTGATATGGTCCCTTCAACATCACAAACTTGAGTTCTTCCAGTGAGGTAAGAGATGAACTATTTTACCGCAGTATTTCTTAAGCCTATACTTTGCAGCTTTGATAGCAGTATTGCATGATTTACAGTATCAAAGGCCTATTGCAAATCAAGACAAATCATGCCCACAAACTTTCCTTCATCAAACTTTTGTCAAATATTATCAAATAAATGTGTAAAGGTTTGGGTCCGGCTGGCCGTGAATATTTGTTTTATTCACTATTTTTCTATCTGTGTTTTCTCTTGGCCTGCCTGTTTGTCCCTGCTGGTTTTTTTCCACTCTCCCTTCTGCTGATGCCAGCGCACACCTGAATCTCATCCACAATCACCTGCTCCCACCGCTCACCCCTGCCTGCCATGTTAATCCTTTAGTCACCACCTTAAACCATCACTTTATCTTTATATACTGTACTTTCACCTACCTGTTTATTCCCCCACACACACACACACACTTATATAATTATTTTTTAGATTCAGATTTAGCTTTTACTTGTGTAAAACACTACTTGGCAAGGTGTGAATGGGAGGAACAGCCTCCCTGCCTTCTTCAGGTAGGGAATGGGTTCTTACCCCAATTGAAGGAGTTTAAATACCTTGGGGTCATTCGCAAGTGAGGGGACAATAGAGCGGGAGATTAATCGGAGAATCGGCGCAGCGGGTGCGGTATTAAATTCAATTTCTCTTGCTGGGTCATGACCGAAAGAACAAGATCCAGGGAACAAGCTGCCGAAATGGGTTTCCTCAGGAGGGTAGCTGGCGTCTCCCTTAGAGATTCGGTGAGAAACACAGTCCTCCGTGAGGAGCTCGGAGTAGAGGTGCTGCTACTTTGCATCTAAAGGAGCCAGTTGAGGTGGTTCAGGCATCTGGTAAGGATGCCTCCTGGATGCTTCCCTGGTGAGGTGTTCCAGGCATGTCCGGCTGGGAGGAGGCCTCAGGGAAGACCCGGGACTAGGTGGAGGGATTATATTTCCAACCTGGCCTGGGAACTCCTCAGGATCCCCCAGTCAGAGCTGCTTAATGCGGTTTAGGAAAGGGAAGTTTGGGGTCCCCCGCTGGAGCTGCTGCCCCGCGACCCGAGACAGCAGATGAAGGTGGATTGTGTAAAACACTTTACTTGTGTTTTACTTGTGTGTTTTTACTTTTAGTTATTTAATGATGCCTAAGATTTTCATTGCCAATGGCTACTTTTGTTATTGTAGTGCACATGATTAATAAAGAACCTTTATTTTGATGACATTTTGAAATAGTTTTTGTGTGTTGTTGTTGTGTTTCGCCTTTGTTTGATGTACTTCCTGGAACCTAATCATGATGACCCACAGAAATGTATGAAAACTAAAAATTAAAAATTCCCCCCCAAAAAAAGATTAATAAAGAACCTTGAACCTTGATTTAGAGGTTTCACCTTGGTTGGACAGTAGTAAAAAGCGCACGTAGCCAGTATTTTACTTGTGTGTGTGTGTGTGGTGGTCATGGGGGTGGGGTTGTTGAGAGTGCAATCTGTTGTTCTTTCTGACCTCTAAAGGGTTAATACTCTAATCTGGTTTTGAGGATAAGACCAGTAACCATCTAATCTGTTAATTTGTTTCAGTATGTTATGGTTGTCTTTGCAAATAAGAATATGGTACATTAAGTGCCTGCGTGTAAACCTGATTTTGTAGTTTCTGCAAGTGTGTGATAGATGCAAGTCCAGGCAAAAAGACACAGGTGAGTGCACACACTGTGTTTACTATGTATAGTGACAGCATGATGTATAGCTCTTATTTAGCAAATGCAAAGTCCTTCAGCCAAATGATTGCTTTGGGTGCAGCTGTGCTGAGGGTGATGAGGCCTTTGCTGAGCTGGTTGGTTAGACAGTTTAAAACAGTGCTGGACAATGATTTGCTCCATCTTTCAAGGAGGCAGGAACTCTTACCTCCCAAAAAGTGTTTTACAGACTTTATAACAGCCATTCGGGGGCCACAACTAACCTATATTCTATTATTGTATACAGATTATTTTGTAATCCATTTCCCCAAAATGAATTGAATCACTCGTGCTTTCACTGTCAGCACCATAATGTCAGTATGATATTACTTATATAATATTATAAAGTATTGTACAGGCTGAGACACTGGAGGTATACACTGCACCTTGATACAATGTGGATGTACTGTAAGTTAGACATTTGAAAGGCAGCCAACGGATCAACATATCTGACAGTGAATTGAATGCCTGACCGCTAATTAAGCTAATGGCTCTAAACCCGGTGGGGTGAATGGATCTGATCTGATCCAAGTCAGTGTGTTAAGTGGCTCAGAGAGAAGAGGGAGAGAGGGAGCCCAAGAGAGAAACACGGTAGAGCAAGACAAGCAGTCTTGCTGCCTAATTTATGTGTCTATTGGAGACAACCGGAAGACATAAAGACAGTGAAGCAACCTTTAAGAAGAGGTGGAAAAAGTACTAAAATATTGTACGCAAAGTACCAATACTTTTATGAAATATTACTCAAGTACAAAATACCTATCTGAAAAATTACTCCAGTGAAAGTAATAAGTAGTTCATTTAAAATGTACTTAAAGTAAAAGTTACTCAGTTACATTTTTTTGGAAACTGTAAAATGGGGCGGGGGATCTCTTCCATTTAGTGAAAATAGATCAAGGGGTCATGAATCCAAAATTATTTTGTTTATAATTAAAGAAAAATCTATATAAAAGTATGAACATATATACAAATGTATACACATACACATGTGACATTTCATGCTACAATCATCTCCAAAAAAACAGAGCTCTCCATTCACACTGCTGATACATTTGACTAATGTTCACAGCCCAGACTAGCAGCTAGCTTCTACACACCTAAGTAGCCAGGACGAGCTAATTAGATTATTAGATTAGATTATTCATTTAGCCATTGCCCTACATACATTGTTCTACGGGTTACTGGTGCAAGACAAAAATTAGCAATGCCATAAAACATGTTTTGAGCCTGGTAGGCAGCCTAAATGCTGAGCATTTGTCACTGTAGTGCAAGGGTCATCAACTACATTTTTTCAAGGGCCAGAATTTTGCTAAGCAGAAACTCCGGGAGCCGGACTTTCAAATAAATAAAATAAAATAAAGTTATCCCTAATATGCCTATTCTTGTTCAAAATTTTCACTTTCTTAGTGGATAAATGATATTTCTTTTACATGTATTATTGTGAGCAAACTCGTAAAAACATGGACATTCCATAATGATAACTGGCTCTTTAAATAGAAAAAAAGATCTCAGACTAGGAGGCAGTTCATCGAGGAGTGATGGTTAAAGTCTGTGATTACTGAAACATGGTTGTAGTATGCAGCGTCCTGTCTGGTGGAAAAAGCTTGCAGAAAGAAACAGCTGTTGTGAGGTAAACGTGTCACTGTCAAAGAGGCTAAAGCAAAAAGGTGACGTGGAAAAGCCCAGGTTTAATGATGAATGGACTGATGAGCAGGCTATGCCTTTGTCATGTATGCCTCATTTGCAATGAAATGATGCTGTTGCAATGAATACAACCAGTATCATCATCAAGAATGAAGAAGGCAAACATAACATCACGTCATTCACGTGCAAAACAAGTTTTAATGCATACATAGATTTACTGCTCCAGCGGGGAGGACGGTGGATTTAGCCAGCAGTTAACTTTACAAGAGTTTTTCAAAATGTCAAGATTCCCGGTAATCAAGACAAACAGTTAGACTGCAAACTGGCAGCTTTTGTTTTTGCTTGTTCGTCTTTTTGCAGAGTAGAGCTGTGTTTGTGTAAAACAGTGCGGTTGATGAGTGGACTGAGCAGAAATATCACTTTCTACATGTTTATGTCTGTATAGGTGAATGCATTGATAAGTAGGCTATTGACTTTTTACTCACAAAGGTTTTATTGTAGCCTACTTAGTTACAGTAACGCGACTAGTGTGAGTTCATTTGTCCCAGCAGTCATTGGTAATCTTCTTTGTTTCCTTACCAGTCAGGTAGGCTACTGCGTGTTTTAACACACACACATCGCAGCTCAGCTGTGTGTGGGTGAAACGTGGGCATCGCTCTACAGAATCCTGGTATGCAAATACAATACGGGGGGGTTGTTCTACCTGTGTAATATTACCTGCTGTAAATGCTTGAACACCAGAAGGCATTTGACGATGGCTGCTGGAGTGGTTCCAGGCACGATTTATTTTTCTTCCTTTCGCTATTCATTAGTCAAAGTTTTTATTTTTAACTCCGTAACGGATGGGATTTGTAATGTAGCGAAATATATTACTTCGCTTAAAACATAATCAAGTTCATTTTAAAATATGATTTTAAAAACTACTTCAAAAGTAGTGAAAAATTCAAAACTACTCAATACAGTAATGTGAGTAAATGGGTTGTGTTACTTTCCACCTCTGCATTTAAGTGAAGTGAAGAATTTCTTGCCAAAAGCCTGGAGACAAAGACATGAATCTTTTGATTTTCTTTAAGGCTTTAGGAGGCTTTTATGAAGACCAAAGAGCATGCAGCCATGCGATGGCAGTATTTAATTCCATTTGAGATGTATAATCTTGTAAAGTTGTGTAGGGAAATGTTCATTTTTTACTTAAGGTGCTACCAGAGGAGTTCTGGGGTCTTTAGTCAAAAAAGACTTGATCCTTTACTAATAATACATTTTTCTATGACCGTCCAAAATAATTGGAAAAATGGCATGACCCCCCCAGCAATTTACTGATGCCTTCTGCTCAGGTTTACACTTTGCAAAAATGTACAGATAGCAATTATTTTTTTACAACCATGACATACATGACTAACTTCTATTTCTAATCTTACACATCACACTCCACTGTTATGGTGGCCATTTCAGTAGATTTACTCACTAACATTGCTAGGGAAACACAATAAGCATGGAAACTAAATGCTCCTTGCATTGCTTCAAATACTAAGCTACTCCTCTAGTAAACTAGTATTCCCATGAAATAAAACAATAAAAACATTGAGACCATTCAACAAAGAAGACTGGGTAATAAAAAATTCATCATGTGAACTGGTTGCTATGGACTCGTCACTAGTCTTCCTTAGTCATTGTATATTTTAGCATAGGTAAAGCTGCCGAAGTTGAACGCTATCCAAAATTCCATTTCTCAGACGAGCATTAATTTGGGAGCTTCCATGCTACCACTCCTTACTTCTCAAATGACTTGAAAAGGCTGTCGTTTGCACAATTTCACAAATAATCACCAGGACCGAAAAGGATATTTGAGTCTGGTATGGCTGCAGCCTGGAGACCTCCCGTCTTATGCCCTCCCTTATACATGTTGAAATGTTTGTCTAATGGTAATGTTCAACACAGATGTAATGCTGTTAAGTTCATCTTCATTATTGTCTTATAACCAAATGATTTCATTAGCCGGAAGACGATACAATTACTTTATTCTAATTGTTGAGAAAAACTGGGACATTGTTCTCTAATACGAGAAATGCTGTACAGTATCTCCTCCGTCTTTGATATTGTATCTTGTCATGGCGAAGTCATTGTTGAACAACTGTAAAATGCCAGCCTGACCTTTATCAGTCTGACGGAGAGTAAAGCTGTTTACAGTGAAAGAGTTAGAGCTAAGCAATTGTGTACTGCAAAAAATATTTGTTGTTGAGAAAAAGAAATTATGTCCAGCAAGGCAGCCAGTCCTTTTTCTAATTATCCATTGGGATTCAAAAGATGGAGTTATGTGGTTTCTAGTCAGCTGCGACAACATGATATATGCAAATTCACTTACACAGAAACACTCTTTTTCCCCAGAGACACACACTTGAGGACCATAGCCAGGTCCTTTTTATCTGTTCTCACTCCGCTGATAGCATTCACACATTCATCACTGTTGAAGGAGAAGATCTATTAAGATGGGGAGGCAACAGGAAATAGAGGGAGCTGTTGAGGCTTGGCGGTCTCTGGAGGGACCTCTGGTATATTTGGATTTTTAGATCACAGGCCATTTAAAAAAAACATAACTCTGATAAACCATGGGACAAATTAGCATTGTCACAGTGATCATATTAGCATGCAAACGTTAACATTTTGCCCAAAGCATAGCTGTGGAAGGCTTTGCTGTCAGTGCATCTATATTAGACTGGCATTAACCCATTTCAGTTTACATTTACACAGTTTAGATCACAGGCCATTTTTAAAAAACGTCTATCACAGAACAAGATCCATGCATGGACATGTACAGTCTGCGCTTAATGGTATCCTGTTTTAATATTCACCTGGGTTATATACAGTTTGTTGTCATGATTTGACCAAGGAAGAGCATTAAGTAATATTTAAATTTAGTTTCGATCTGTTTAGCTAGTCACTACAGAGTTTTCATGCATATTGTACAGTTTTTTTATTACACTATCATTATTAGCCATGCTAGCGACATGGTTCTAGGGACTATATTGTTGGTCCACCACTTTGGTTCAGACTGAAAAGTCAACAAGTGAGCAACTGTTGGATAAATTAGTTGCAATACGATTTTAAACAGACATTCTTGTTTCCCTCATAATTAACTGTAAGAACTGATTTTCACTTTTCATGTAGCACCATTGTCAAAATGTCACTAAGTCTATAAAACTGTAGCTCATGTTATTAGCAAATGCTAGCATACTACATATAACACACTTAATAAAGATGGTAAACATTGTAAACATAACTCTGGTAAACAACAGGACAAATTAGCATTGTCACAGTGATCATATTAGCATGCAAACGTTAACATTTTGCCCAAAGCATAGCTGTGGAAGGCTTTGCTGTCAGTGCATCTATATTAGATTGGCATTAACCCATTTCAGTTTAACTAGTTCGTTAACAGACCCAAATCATGCAATAGATCAAGTAGGGCCTAGTATGTCGACAGGCCTATGATATCTGTTATGATGAAATAAGGTACCAACTCAGAGCCAAATTCCTCTCAAAACCATTTAGGAATTTTATAGTCTCCCATTGGCTAGTCCACACAGCAGTTAACCACAGTCCTCATAAATCCACCAGAGTTTAAATTCCAACACAAGGAAAGCTGAAGGTAATGGACATCCAGTCGAAAAGAAGGACATCCGGCGGGATTTCCCGCAGGAGCAGAGCAATCCCGGAGTGGAACGTCATGGATATAGACTAAGAATTATATCAAAAGTGTATTTGAGCCAAAGTAATTTCATTAGGCTAAAAGTAAAATTTTGCAGATTTACAATGTAATTATAATAGAAGCGGGAAATGCTACAGAAGAGAACTCCCAGAATCAAAATGAGTATGCCGCCTGCTTCCATCCTTTGCTCCCTCTGTATTTTTGTCTTTCAGGGACAGACGGGACAAGTCTTACACCAGCCACTTGAACTTGCTGACTACAGCTTAATGTTCAAACAGGTCAAAGACTTGTCAGTCGCCTCTATACCCGATCTGTCAAAGACCTTATGACCTCACCCTGACCCCACGCGTTGTCTTAAACCCTGATGCATTTTTGTTTACATTCAGTCTTTTCTGAGTGCTGAATCAGCACGATTCCTTCAGCAGAATAGTCATATAGAATAGTCAGCAGAATAGTCATATACACCATGATTGAGTCCAATTGTATATAATAATGAATCAACTATGAGTGCTACCCTATTTTGTACATTACATTAAACTGTTGTTAGGAACTATCGTTAATGCTAAATTTGCCGCATTGATTCAAGCCAACTAAAACTGGTGATGGTTTCTGCTGGAAGCTTGATCCAGGGGCAGAGAGAGAAACAGCATTTTTATGATTGTCAACTAGAACTAGATAACATCTTAGATTTTGGATATCGTAATATGGCATAAGTGTTGTCTTACCCTGCTTTTAAAGGCTGCATTACAGTAAAGTGATGTCCTTTTCTTAACTTAGCAGACTGTTGTAACTGTTCTATTGTTATTTTCCTTTACCCACTTAGTCATTACATCCAGCCTGCTGATGATTATTTATCAAAAATCTCATTGTGTAAATATTATAGTGAATATATAACACACCACAATATTGTTGCGGTATCAATATCGAAGTATTTGGTCAAAAATGTTGTGATATTTGATTGTCTCTATATCGCCCATTCTAACCGTCAACAGCCATCTAGATAGTCATCCAGCCTCCACTCTGACTCAATGTGCCGTACAGACCTATTTAGTCTGTGTAGGGACCCGACTGGTATAACTTAGTAAAATTATTTATATATTATAAATTACTCTCACCAGGCAGACATAATGATCAAAAGAGATTTCAGGGGAGAAATAATTCAGGCCATATTATGAAATTAAAGGACAGAGAAGTTTATCATTTGAAAGCCGTCATGGTGGCTCAGTAAGAGGTGAATGGCACCATCATTGCTGATATTTTGGCTGGAGTCACGGGTTAGGACATATTCTGGAGGTACACTGAAAGGTTTTTTTATAACCCTGAACTGTCAGAAATTCTAAGTAACAGCTTCCAGATGTTACAAGAAATAGAAAGTTGTCAGGGATGGACATTCCAAAATGCTTGAGCACACCTTTTGCAAATCCATATTGCAGGTAGGGACTGAAGGGTAACACTGTTCAAAGATTTGTGACAGCTTTGTGTTGTTTGTATGTGTGCCAACTGTTTATCATAGACGGAACACTGAAAATATGTACATGTAACAGTAGTTTTGATATTTCTGGAAAAAAGATTCATTAAATACTTTTCTTCTACATCTGTTAACAGTGATTTGTAGCCAATTAAATTGAAGTGCTTAAGGTCTGGACACATATGCACACAAACACACACACTTGGCAGAAAGACAACAGATAATGATTTTTTTGTTTACTGCCAGTGGCGCAAGCAAAGGGTCTGGAAAACAAAAGAAATAGGCAAAGAAATAACTGATTTCAAAAAGAAAGGATGTACATGAAGACGGTGCAAAAAAACAACTACACAGAAAAACATACAAGTGTGCACAGAAATACACCAGCACAATCTCCCACAAGGAGACACACAAAAGAGTGCTGCACAGCTGAGCTGATACAGCGGTTAATGCCCAGTTTGTCCTTGAAGCCTCTTGTGAAGAAAGAGTCATCCGTGACTGTCTGTACGGCTGAGCGTACGCTAATACTGATAAAATACACTGCTGGTATGTTTCACTACTGAAACAAAAACTACTTTCAAACCAAAGTGGGTCAGGCTTTGCTGTAAGTAAGAAGAAGAATACAGCGTATGTTTTATATTCTGTGAGAAGGTGAAGACTCTGTAGTTGTGCAATCCATCAAAATAGTGTTTGTGTTGTAAATCATCTTTGAGGAGAGACTCTTTCACAAAAGTCTCCAAAAATGGGATTGAAGTGTTTCAATGCACTGTGAAAATCGGACTATTTGGAAGAATTTATCCGTTTTTTCGCCACAAATGATTTTATTCTTTACAAAAAGGATGGTGTAAGGTCACGGATGATACATGGCTCAATTTTCTGATGCCAAAAAGGGAGAGGAGAGGATTATTTTAGACACAAGGCTAAGACGAGACGGGGAGAAAAGAGAAGAAAGGCTAGATGGGAGTCAAGGGAGAGATTAAGGAGGAGCACAAGAGAAGGCATCATATGTAAGTAGAAAGGGAAGCAGAGAGCCAAGTGAGGGGAGGAGGATGTGGAAGTAGAGACAGAGGGACCCGGGGGAGGTATCAATGAGGCTATCGATCTGTCGATCCAGCGCACGTCTGCTGTCCTGTCAATGTCTTCCCTCATTTATTCGCATCATCAACATGGGATGGATTTCCTTGCTGTAGCTCCTCTGCATTTGAATTAGTGTATTCAGGATGTATGGATCAAAGAAGAAGAGATGAGCGAAGAAAGAGGGAAAATCTTACCAGAGTACAGTCTAACTGAGGGAGTGGTTGGTATTAACAGTACAATTATGTGCCACAATGTGTATTTTTCTACAGTGGTAGAGATTAGGGAATGGGGTTTGTAGTTGTTAAGTATTAACATTTGTCTGACAAATTGAGTCGTTACAACTGAATATTTGCATACCCAGCAGGACTTGGACATATTGTACTATTTCAAAAACTGGCATAATTTGCTTTAAAATGAGGGCAAATGTATGAATGTGCATATTTTAAAAGAGATTTTAGCAGAAAGATGCAGGGTTGCATTTTTCTTTGTCTTATTAGTGACTTAGACTTCATTGGTATTGGGCTGGGTATCGTTCAAAACATTCGACACCGGTACCGATACCAATACCATAACTTTGATACCGGTTCCTAAACTATACTTTTTTTTAATCCAATTTTGATAAACAAAAAGAAATTACAACATTACAGATTACGACACAAATGTTTTAATTTCCTTTTTAAGATACTGAAATTGGGTATTGAATAATGAGGCATTTTTTGACATTCAATACTTGCCTTATTTCTTTTTTTTGTTACTGCCTATAAAGTACTGAATACTTTGCCCAGCCCCAGTGACAAACAGCTGATTGACTGATCTAATGTGAGGGAATCTTAACTGTATGCTGCCAAAAGCTAAAACAAAAACAGAAAATAGATTAGATACCACCTAAATTTGCTGTCTCATCAGTCTCACTCTGCCCATCTGTTTCCATTTCTCATTTCTCCTAAATCTCTCCTTAAAAACAGTCTCTCATCAAACCCTAATAGCCTCACTAACAGGAGATTACACCGTTTACCAAACAAAGATGCATCGTAAAGCTTTGACATTCACAGCTACAAAGAATGTGAGACAAGAGTGCGATAGAGAGGGGAGGAGAGAAGAGGAAAACATTAGAACTAAATAAGACGCCTGTGTGCCAAAACCTTACAATTTGTTTTTTGTTCACTTCATCAGCAGAAGTCAACTCAGCCCTCAGTCCATTAGCGCGCAGTCATTAAGCTTACTCTGCAAGATCAATTATTGTCAATAAGAATAATCAATTTAATATCAAAGAGAGAACACTTCTGGCAATACGTCTAGCTTGTGTCCTGGCAGAAGGAATGAGTGTAATAATATCTGCCTTTGATGGGCAGATATTAAGTCAATTAGAGAATAAATTCTTCAACCAACCAACCAAACAAACAAAGCAGTTGATTGGCTTAGGTTATTTTTAAGATCTGAGATGTAACATGACATAAATCATAAATAGAGAACACACCTCTTTGTTGCTTTGTGGCTGAGTTCATTCATGCAATGTAAAAACGGCGTTGTCTTGCAGCATGCTTTGGGACTGTGTAGGTCCTGGGCTGTGAAAGGAGGTTAGCTGGTTGGAGTCTGACTACGGGTTGAAAACCCGCTGACTGTACTGCTATACTAGCTGCTGACTCCAGAACTCTATTTGTGCGTTGTGTCCCACCTGCTCACTGGCGGGGCTCAAACATGCACAGACACATAAATAATCATACATGTACACACACACACACACACACAAATATATAGACAAATGCCATTTTGACTTGTGCTTTCCCAGTTTTCAAACCTTCTATTCTATTTCCACTATTCTTTCCCATGTTTAAGATTAACAGTTGCACGGTTTTACATACCTTTTTTTAAGGTGGGGCTCAAAGAAAGAGAAAATAGCTATACTTTTTTATATTTCTGCTCGTGTGTGGAATTAACCAACGAGATTCAACATGGTAACTGTTGATTTAGAGCTGCTGGTAGGCAGAATTTGTAAACTTTAGACTGAACCAGGCTAGGCGTTTCTCCATGCTTCCAGTCTTTATGGAGGGCTGAGCTAATCTGCTACTCGCTCTATCTTTATATTTAGCTTATAGACATGAGAGTGGAATCACTATATTTTTCGCATCTAACTGTCAGCAGGAAAGCAAACATACCGGTACATACAGATCTGCGTAAGATACGTGAGTAACAAGTTTAACTTTCATAATGGGCCTACACCCCATTTACTGCACCTCACCCATCCAAGTCTTTGTTTTTGGTATTTAGACATTAAATGTGTACTGATTGCTCCCCCGGTGAACTTCCATAATTACGTTGCAGTGGCTGTTATCTCATTTAGACATTATTACAATGCCTCTAATGATCAAAGATCTCCCCAATGTCCGCTCACTGGGGAGATATTACGTGTCACTTAGATTTTGTCAAATTACTGAATGTTTTTCTCCAATAAAAACTGACATAACTTTGATCCTAGCTTATATTTCAGCGAAGCTATCATTGATTCAATTGTGTCGGCTCCTTCCTGTCTGAGTACTGCTAATTATTTAATATTTAATTATGCAAATTCATGTAGATGGAAGCCACACATGGAAACACAGGCAATAGTCCAAGATAGAAAAAGAATATAAAACGTGTGGAGAATGGAAGTCAGTATGTGTGCCTGTGCATTGGATATACTGTATGGAAACATGTTTGTGTGTGTGTTGTGTGGCGGCTTTTTACCTTGGCAGGTGAAGCATTGAACATGGAAGTGTGTGTTTTTGACGCGCACCACCTCCCCACGACACACCTCCCCACAGCGCTCACACATGATGGGCGAATTTCCACGGCTGGAGAGAGGAGAGCTGCTGTTGTTGTTTCCTCCATAAACCCCAGACTGGTACTGAACTGAGAAGAAGATCAAATACATGCCACTTATTGTCACTGTGAAGCCCTTCTTTTTGTCTGAATTCAAACATCTGATCAAAGTGATAAAACGTGGAATGACAAAAATATAAAGGATCTGATGCTTTTTTTCCCCATGCAAGTGTCTTGTTACCAGAACATGTGACAGTTAAACACAAGCTGGAATGTATAATGAATCAGAAAACAGCTTCTAAAGGTTTGTCTTATGTATAAACTACAAGGTAGAAACAAATCAGATCCATAAATTGACCCTTCTCAAACATTAGTACAACTGTTTGAATTGTTAACCCCCCTAAAAGAAATCCTGCTGGATCAATAAGCCAAAAACACACAATTAAATAGACACACAATAGCAAATACAAACATGATCACACACTTGACTGAAGATTTAGAGTGGATGGAGAAAGCTTAGTGATTGACTTTGTTAGTTGTTTCTGCAAAGGCTGTTACTCTGCCAGGGAAATCCGAACGACTTATAACCATTCATTACAAGTTAGCGGCTTAAGAGAGAGACAGGTGTCAAGAAAGACATTAACTGGTTGAGACATTTCAAACTGCTTGTGGCCTTCAGTATCTTATAGTTCGAATGACACATACAGCTACTCATATACTGTACCCTACTAGTTTGTAATTATGTGGCATGTTACACATTTACATTAATGTAGTACACTATTTGTATAGTTATACTTACTATTTACTTCTCTATTCACTTCTATGTCCAGTACTTTCCTTTTTCTCCATTAATGGAAATCAGAGTGGACAGCACACTCATACTTGCATTGTGCATTGCAACTTGTACCCATGAAATTCGGAAATTTAAATCTTAAAATATGCATACAGAACATGACAGACAAACACAAACACACACTATGAAAGACAGCAACAGGCACATGGGGCTGTTTCATCCTTGCTTATAAAACTGGCAAACAATTCTACTGTATTCTACTAAATTCGATTCCATTACATCTACTGTATTGCTACTGCCTCTCAGAGTATTATGTAACTACAGAACACACACACACACACACCCACACCCATACACACACCCACTCACACAAACACACAGACAGGCTAAACTGATGACAGCGGGAGTGAGACAGAAAGAGTTGTGGATCTGTAAAGGTTTTCAGGACAGAGAGAGAGAGAGAGAGAGAGAGAGATAGAGAGAGAAGGTAAAACTGGAACAAAAATATTTCCTAACTAATTGGATCATCAGAATGTGTTAGTGAGTGTGTGTGCGTAAGTGTGTGTATGTGCACCACAAAAGCTGGCATTGGCTCTGTAGCCAGATGGCAGCACAATGACTGGAACCACAGACATAGAAAGCCACCTGTGTGTGTGTGTATGTGTGTGCGTACATGCGTATGTGCACGTGCATTAGAGTGAGAGAGAGAAACTGCATGTTATTTTGTGTGTTTGTTATTATTAGACATGCTGTATGTTCTAGTTTATGTAATTGATTGAAGGTGACAACATAAACATGTGCTTCAATGTGTGTGTGTGTGTGTGTGTGTGCGTGCGCCCACGTGCTTGCTCTAAGGTGGCCTCTTCAACCAAATCCTAGATGGTTTCATTTTCTTTAATTACCCAGTAACTCATGAGTAAAATCATTTATCATAAAAAACCTGAAAACCGTTTTGTACCAAATCATTTAACTCATGGCCGCTTAGATTTATCTTGTGAGCCCATGGGGGAACCCGACCCCCATTTTGGGATCCACTGCTCTATGGCCTGGTCAGCCCTAATCTTTTCTGGTTTTATCTGAATAAACTGTATTCAGGTACATTTTTCCAATAATTTACATGACAAAGCAAAGACTAGAGGAACGTCTAAAAATATATGTTTGGCAACCCAACAGATTATATTGTGACCAATTTGGGGGTCCCAACCCCCAGGTTGGGAACACTGGTCTACAACACCAAAACAACTGCTGATAAGGGTCAATTTGTCTTACTTTATGAGGGTGTGCTACACTAGGGGAGACAAAACATCTCACATGCCACATCCTGAATTTACATTCTTTTGTAAAAATGAATTTGAAATAATGTCACCTCTGTTTGCTACAATTCTCCCATTTTTGCAGAGCCACTTTGTTTTTATTGTCGGAAAAAAAAGATTTTAGGATTTAGTAGTTTCACATTAATAACAACACTGCATCATGTGGTTCTATGTTTAGACATTGAGACATTTTAATATGTGCCTGGCAGAGTTTAGACCAAAGATGTGCCGCTTTGTCTGCCAGCTCTCAACGGACATCCGGCTTCTTTTCTTCTCTCTGAAATATCCGAGTAGCCATCACAGGCTCTTCTGACTTCCTTACTTGACTACTATTGATTGCTATAGGGCCTACTGATTTTCCCACACATTTATGAAACTACATGATGGATGAATTTATTGGGTCCTGTGACTGTGGGACTTTTTCCAGTGGAGGAATCTCTGTTTGATATCAGATCCACAGAGATCTAGCCTTTTATCAGTCCACGCTGCTTACAATCATCTCAAACATAAAAGGATGAAAATACTGATGAATGCTGTCAGCTATCAATACATGTCATCAGCCTCGGGTTATAGCCTTCATTGACAGAGAGCCAGCTAATGACATGATGAAATGTAGTATCAATAAACAAGTCAATGATCAATACTCTTAGTTAAGGGCTGTGTATTTCTACTTTAGGTTAACTCTCCCAGGACACTGTGTTATTGATTAAGCAGTTGCAAACACACATAGCTTACACGTGTGCACCTTAAACTCCCCAGCACAAACACTTATCCTGCACATATGACACACACTAGGCTTACCATTTGTCGGTCCACTCATGATGGAATTCAAACCGCTTGCATTATCCTCAGAGTCAATCAGTCAGTTCCAATGAGGTTTCAGCACCAGAAAAAAAGCTCAAAATCTGACAAGCACTCCTGTCAACTCTCTCTGCCCCTGTCCGACTTAAATCTTTCCCTCCCTCTCTCTGTCTCTGTCTGGAGAGGGTTTCCCTGCTCCTCCCGTCAAGCGGATTACACTGCCAGACGGTGGACTACTGTACCTCTCCACCCTGCGTAAAGGGAGCCGTTAAGGAATTAAATCGAAACTGACTGTTCCTTCCTCCTCCCCCTCACGCCTCCAGCCTCTGCCTCTCCAACCCAACGACCCCCAGCGGTCCTCTGGTTCGGTGCAGAGGGGTCCATCCTAACCTGGACAGTGCGTTCCCGCGGACGCCAGCACGCCTGTGCGCTCCGGTGTGAAGGCTGAAGTGCTGGGTGGTGAGTTTCTGAAGGTTTCCCAGACTCGGAGCTATCGGAGCGTAGCGGGCAGGACGAGCTCCTCTCATGGTGAGAGAGCGCCACATGGCGTCTGAGCGCTGAGCTGCCAGCCGAACCTGGACGTAGGCTACAGCAGTCTAACTAGTATACCTACGGAAGTAAAAATGTGACTCGGGGAGAGCTGTTAAAATATATTATATACACAATACAGCCCTGGCAAAAAATGAACAGCACTGAGTAGAAATAAAACCATATACAAAATAAATTACCCCTAAAAAAGTTACAATCGTAAACCTAATTTCATATCTTTTTTAAATTAGCATTTAATTCTGACTAAGGAAATACTGTCTCTTAGGTGTCCTCCTTCTGTCTGCTCCTTTCTTAGCAATTCTGGAAGGCTTTTAATGTCCTGCAGCGCTGCACCACTACAGCACTTTTGATTGTATCTGCATGTTTTGTATGTGTTATGTATTGTTTTATGGCTTTGTTGTAAAGCACTTTGGGTACCTTTCGGCTATTGTAAAGGGCTGTACAAATAAACTTGATTGAATAAACTTGATTGATCAACACACAGTGGTGGCTCTTTCCCAAGGGGCTTCTTAGCAAGGGGCAGGGACGTGCACAGCAGGTAAGGGCGTGGCCAGAAGAAGTGTCCCATCACACCTGTGGTTGAAAACATCAGCAGTTTCAAACTCCTTTGAGACGTTTTCTGAGAGTTATGAGTCACTTCCTGTTTGGTGAGTTGATAAAATGTTTTTACTCTTCGTCCTAAAAGAAGATTTCCTCTCCTGAGGCATTTTAATGAGTTCAGGCACAGGCACTATACAATAAGGGAATACTTAAGGAAACAGAAAAAAAAAACACATAGCAGGGGTGGGATTTGAACCCACAACCCTGAGATTGTGAAGCAGTTTCTTTTCCATCTGAGCTTCAATTAAGATTAAACTTCACACTCTCAGTTGACATCTGTGAAGAAGGTTTCACGTTTTTCAGTGGATAGATAAATGTATTACACTATCTTAAAGGGTTTTGATTGGTTATCACTTACGTCTTGGAAAGGGATAAAGGGTTTTTTGAAGGATTATCTGCACATTTAAGATGTTTTTAATAGATTATTGGTTTGAGGTTTAAGGGGCGCCAGAAGGAAAAGACAAACTTTGTGTCTCTGAAGGTTGATGAAGATGATGTTTCATTTTTCGTCATCCATGGAGATGGTCCAGGGTGGAATGATGCTGACTGGCACCAGGAGCTGCAGGTTCTAACCTTGCCCAAGGTAAGTCACATGTAGTGTTTGAGAGGGATGGATGTCATTTCATCTGTGGTTTCGGACATCGATTTCAATTTGCGAGTTTCAGAACTTATATTTTTAATTAGTTGTTATGACTTTAAATTTGTTTAACTCTGCAGGCTGTTCAGCATACATTATTAAAGTATTAAGTATTACTAGTTAAAAGGATTAAATACCTTCACATATACAGAATAACATAATTTAACTAGACTTTTAACACAGAAAGAGAGGTGATTAATATTAAAGACAGTCCTTCTCCGAGAAACTTTCATCGTTTGTGCATGTACGACCTGGCGCTGTGCTCTAGTGGCCGTAGTTGTTATGAAGGAACCAAACCAGGAAGTAAGGTTAAGAAATGGCCACACTAGTGTTCAATTGTTTTAGTGCGTTTTTAGCAGTATAAAATACAGCATACCGTATAAGTTACATAGTTTTTATTCTAATCTTTCTATTTAAGATGGGGCCCTACCACAAGGCTCCAGACCAGAGATTGAGGAAGAGCTTAAAGTGCAACACGCAACAGCTACTGTACACCTCAAATACATTAGAGAGTTACTATAAAAGAGTCATGTCAGTAAAAGTGTGATAAGGGGAATGATAGACACTGTGCACAATAGCATTATTAATTTAAATGTAGATGTAATTATAGAACTTTTTTCCGAATTATATTATTATTTGGAGACAGCTCCATCTTCGAAGTTTCTGCTTAGCTTGCACATATCTTTTATAATGTGATAAGGAGAAATATTGATCTTTCACACAGCAATAAGTTTTCATTTTTTATTTAAACACTTAACAAAATTTGAAAAAAAGGTTTCAAGACATTCTCTTAATTGTATTTGCTAGATGTCCAGAGCAACGCAGAGTGAGAGTATGAAGAAAGGACACAGACAGAATCCGGAATTAAAGCAAAAGAGACCCACACAATTTTTATAAAAATATAAATGGGAAACAGGATACTTAATACAATTGATAAGAAAATGTAATAGCTAAATTACTACTACATGTATGACATTAGCCCGACAACATGCAAAAGAGATTTATATATATATCTTTTTTTGATCAGCCACATACGACTGATCAAAAAAAGCTCACAATACACAATACTCTGGATGTAAATAGCAAAAGAGGCTTTTATGTGCAGCTCTTTAGCATTTTTTAATAACCAGCAGATGGACTGTGATTGGCTGCGGTCCAGATTCCCCAACCAATACCTTGAGGGAAGAGGAGGACCATGAGCTGAGGCCCACAGAGCCTTGGGAGCTGTACACCACATATTAACACATTGATCACATTCACCTATGGGGGATGTAACAGGCTGCATATGGTGGGGGGGGGGGTAATTTCTGGCCCTATATTGGGATTTTATATGTGTTTGTAATTTGGAATTTTGTTGGTCCTTTGTGCTTCAGTGAAATATGCCTGCAATATTCCAATCAGTAAAGTGTTGACACTGGCACTTAATAGTCATTTAAATGTGGCCTTATTGTGGGCCACTTTAACCGAAATGGTTATTTCATCTCATTGCATGTCACTTTAATAATTGTTTAATAACCCTTCCGAGAATATAGGAAGAATCCACCCTAAAATGAAATTTATATTGTAAATTTATATGTATTATTTTTCCAATTATCTACGACAACCTGTTGTCTCCTGAAACTCAGAGTATCAAGACATGATTCAGTGACAACAGTTAAGCACAAAGCCACAACATGCCAATTATCTGTAGCTAAATAAAAACACCAGTGGGTGGCAGTACAAATTAAGACAATATTCATGAAAAACAGAGCACTGAAGAGTGTGGAGGTGTTTTATGTTAGTGAAATGTCAGAACAGAAACCAGGTAACATAATTCAATCAGGAGAGACATGTTTGCAGATATGCAAATGAGGTTTATTGTTCGGCTCAATAAAATATACAAAGTCTTTGGCGATTAGACTCCATTGCTATATGAATATTTCGTATATCTATATGGGGGTAGAGAACCGTCAGACCCCCCGATGGTATCTTGACATCGGTGGTGGCCAGACCAAAGGAGGCTCCAGACCGGTCAGCTGGAGTAGATGACCGGAGGTGGAAGGGGAGGTGGAGGGTTACACTCTTGCACTGCAACACAAGTCCAAACAATATGCCTTTTTTAATAAACTGACATCCTAATGATTTCTTTGTCACAACTTTTCTGTTTGGCCACACACACAGTCTGTCCTGGCTCCTGGCTCACGTCCCTGTTAGTTAAAACAATGTACAGGATACTTCCTGCAAACACTGGCAAACCACAGAAACTTCCTCACATCTCCTGCTGATGTTTCTGCACAAGAAAGGAAACACTTAAGAACAAGTTGTTGCAACATTTCTCAACAGAATCTGTCTAACTGCAGTTTACTGAACACAAGTCTGTGGTGTGTGTCATGACTTTTCTTACAACCACCAACTACAGCAGTGGTTTGATTCCTTCAGGAGGATCCCAGCAGATATTCTGTGGTCTACTTCTGTCTTTCAGATGTGCTTTAAGAATCACAGAGCTCCAGGTTGGCTGATCAGTCGAAAGTTGACTGGGGTCAGAAAAACAATCACTTGGTTACTTGGTTTGTGTGTCTGTTGGTTAAGGTATAATTAATTACCTATTGTCAAGCCTGTCTGCCAATTAAAAAGCCCCAAACACAATGGGGCCTTCCTTCTGTTTTAAATGACATAAGGCCTTGTTGGAGTTTTAAATACTCCGTATAACTGCAGCCATTATTTGTGATTAAGTTAGGCCATTGATTTCCACCGTTTAAAAGCCTTTGTGCATTACAGTCGTATTATGTTTTTACAGATGAAATACAGAGGATGGCTGTTGTCTGTAAAAGATGAAGCATCGTTTTTGCTAATCAGACCACATGCAGCTGATGGGAGAGTTGATATAGCAAGAGACAAAAGATAGCACGCTTTAGAAAATATAGTTTATGTCTATACAAATTATCTGAGGAAAAACAATGGCAACAACCACATACTACACTTTATCTGGCAGTGTTTTGGTGAAATGAGAGACACAAATCAGTCAAGTCAGCTGCAAATTTAGTGAAACTGTCAATATCAGTAAATCATTTGCACATTCAGTTTGAGATGTTCATATACTGCAATATCAGGATGGCAGCCTCCACTCCACTCTCAATGTCACATTTTATATCGTACACTACCAGGGGAGATGTTACACATGAAGAGAGCCCTGCAGTTCCAGTGCAAACAGTTAAATCATTCGGTAGTTAATGGCCAAATAGAGAACTGACAAAAGTCGAGTCTGAGGAAATGTTGCACAACACCAGACCATAAATACCACTGCAGCAAGATCAAGAGAGAAGTATTTGGCTCGTTATCTGCTAAATGCTCTACTATGTCCACCAGCTAACTTTTACTTTGTGCCATTTGGTGCTGAGCAGCGTAAAGAGAGTGTTGAGATCTTTTTTGCTGAAAGACAGTGAGGATAAGAGCTGTGAAGTTGAACCATGACAGTAAAGTTTTGAGCTAGAAAACTAAAACGAGGAATTAAAAAATCTTGGTAGAGCAAAGCGGAAGCTGCAAAGTCTTGAGATAATTTTGTGTTGGTTTTTCGATGTGGGACTCCTTTCCCATTACATGTGGGCATTTGACCCGTTGTTGATGTCAAATTTATATCTAGCACCTTTAACCAGGTAGAACTCTACATGTATTCATTTATTCATCACTCTTTAAAAATAGATGTTAATAAAATAGAGGTTCAAATGGATGTCCCCAGTCAGCATTTAAGGCTAATGCAAAGAGAAAATAAAAGCATGCTCAAATAATTAAGGTCCATTAAGGTCATTGCTACAGGGCAGTTGTGTTGTGACAAGTAATATAGGCTTCCTGTGGTCCAATGACATGTGTATCATCCTTCCTTGTTATGTCATAGCCAGACAACTAATGCTGCAGCTCAAATTTGAAAATGATGAACTTTGATTTTTACTGACAAACTACTACAAACTTTAAGACACAAAGAAAGAGTGCAAAGATCCATCATTCATCCATTTTTATATGTCTGTTTACACCGTCTTTTGTTGCACAGCATGATGTTTTCTCTTCCCAGTAAGACTGGATTATGCCATCGCGTGTACAGTCAAATTGAGTAGTCTATATTCATGACGTTCCACTTCCGGGATTGCTCCGTTGCCACTGGAAATTTCAGTCTTTTCAGCCAGATGTCTAGTACCTTTCCCTTTCTTTGTGTTGGTATTTTAATCTCCGGTTGATTTATGAGGACTACGGTTAACTGCTCCTCAGATCTCTGCAGGGTAGAGCCATACAGCTAGACTATCTGTCCAATCTAAGTTTTCTGTTGCACAGCTAAATCAGTCTTTGAACGTACACACGTTCCACCCGAACAAGTTCCTTCCCAAGGCTATTTTGCAGCGAGACCGGGCCTGCTGCCGATGCTTAGCGTCTCCCATGACGATTGTGATTGGTTTGGAGAAACGGCAATAAACCAAAGCACATTTTTCTCCAATCCCGGAATGCTGTGTGGACTAAGTGAGACCACATTGAGGAGACTCTCTTCCCATTTGGAGACTACATTTCTATCCTGGTTTGAGTTACAAAGGTCCTGATACACATTGTGTGTGTTTGTAGGTTTATCAGAAAGGAAATGGCACATGGGGAAGGTGAGGTCACTGTCATTGTGTTTGTTAATGTGTGTGGGTGTATGTGAGTATAATCACTGATAAATCCTATGATTAAGGGGTCCAAGTGGGCCCTTTGTATGTCAGGGTCCTGTGCTTTAAAGTGAAATTTTTATAGTTGATAAATCAGAATGTTGAGGTCAAAGGTCACAGTCCACACCAAAAACCTTTTTATAACTGTAGATGAAAGTATGGCTGATAAATCAAAACATATTCATGTTTTTTCTCTAAATAAAAGAAACCACACCTCATGTCCACAGTTTTTTAGATACAGGATTTACTATACATTTCCTCTCATTTTGTCCCAAAATACATCAAGTTGTTTTTTATTGGAAGAAATAAAATAATCTCAGTCAGCCATTTTTGGTGAGGCTAACAATGTGAGGATTACACACAACATGTATCTGCAAGAGACAAATAATTAAACTTATAGTAGATTAGAAAACCTCAACATCTCTGAGCTGTGTGGATCCAGTTGGTTCACTGTTTTGGTTTGACTCCAAAGCAGTTGAAGCAGCTGTGTTTAAATAGACAAGAATTCTCTGAGCCTTCAGGATACAGTAAAATAAACGTCATCATGTGTTTCCCAGTTTGGGGTTGGAGAGGATTTTTTAGACCGGGGATGTAGAGATAGACATGGACATTTACCAGACAGGGAGGCCTAAAAAAGGTCTCTTTTTAGTTGCATTATGAGGAAAGTTAGGATGTGCAGCTTGACTCATAGTAGGGATAAAAAGTCAGGAAATCTCAGCTCTGCTTTCACCATTTTGTTGAACTTTAGGAAACTGCTTTCCACAGGAAGTGAACATGGTGAGTGATGAGACAGTTAATTATGTTATTTGAATGTGGTGTTGGCGCACGGGCTGTGACACATGCCTTTGGTTTGGAAAACCAGCGTTTAAATCCCACTGTGATTCATCAACCAGTGTGTCCCTGAGCAGTAAAACTCAACCTGAGCAGTACAAATTAACAACCTAGTTGCTCCAGAGGCGTGTGACCTCTGACATACATTACACACATGTAGCATGTAAGGTGCTTTGCATAAAAGTGTCAACTTAATTACATTTTATATTATTTTTATGTAATAATAATAATATAAAATGTTCTCCTCTGAAATCCTCCAAGACGTCTTGAATCTATGAAGCTGCAGGCCATCATGAAAGAAAAATTCACGGAATTCAAATGAGTGGTGAGTGAGGAAAATAAGGGCAGATGAGAGAAAAGAGAAGGGAAAAAAAGAAGCAGAGAGAGTGCTGAGTGAGGAGAGGAGGCGGGGTTATTAACAAGTAGGGAGAGACATGAAAGAAGAGAGCGATGAGAGAAGGGAGAAGAGAGGGTGAGTGACGGGAAGGAAAGGTGCTGACTGGCAGAAACAGTGTTTGTCAAAACAGCTGTCTCAGTCAGATGGAGGTGACACTAGGACTGCAAGAATACATAAACATGTCATTCGTTCCACTCATATGATACGTGCTACAGCAAAGCCCTATTTTTTTGATCAAATTTTATTTTTATTTTTATATTTAAAAAAATAAGTAAACATACCATTAACGAACAGTTACAAACAATACACTGGGACATAGGAACGCATTCTAGGGACACAAAATCCCAGAGTGGAAAAACGGGAGGGAGGGAGACAGACACACACAAACAGACACACACACAGACAGACACAAGACAAGGGACCAATCCCACATGCAAACAAAAGAAAAGGCTGCAGCCACTGCCTTCAAGGACTCAGCAATGCTGTGCCAAGTCTCCAAAGTCTTCCCCGGGGCTCCACCCACACGAGCCGTCTAAAGTTCTATGTATGTAACATCCAAAAAAGAAAGGATCCTTGAACAAACAAATAAGTCATGTGGTGGCTTTCAATGGGTTGCAATCATCCTCTTAGCGGCTGTAAGTCCAGCAAACACAGCATGTTTTTTGAGCTTTAGCAAGCTGGAAGGCTGACAGGTCACTCATAATAAAAACATTGACAGTAACAGGCTCAAAAACATTAATCAAGTTGGAAATTCTGGAAAAAAGTGCATAAAGGGTTGTTAATTATTTTCATGTGATGCATTTTCACTGGGGTGAGGCATGTCCTATGTATGAAATTGTAGTGAATCTGCTGACGATCTGGATTGCAAGCTACCTGTGGAATGTTAGACCATGCAGTATGCCAGTCAAGAGCGGGGTCTGGGCAATCAAGTGCCAAGAGCCAACGCGGCCAGATATCACCAAGAACTGATAAAGCCTGCATACCATACTACAGTTTTTAGGCTGCACAGTAAATAAGGTAGGATGGATGGGTAAAGGCCTCTGCCAAGAGACAACATGTTCCTTAAGTGCCAACCTTTACTGAAGGTAAAAGAAAAAAGAGGAACAAGGCAGACCAAATGCATTTTTTAAGTAAAAAAAAGGTAACAAGCCAACCTCATCAAAAATGTCTTTAAGACAATGCACTCCCATCAAACAGGAATGCTGTATTATTGAACATAGGGGAAAAGTGTGCCAATTACAAGCTATGTGGCGGCATGTCTCACCTAATCTCCAAGTGTTGATATGATGAGAGATAATGGGGCCAAGGCGTAGCTGGCACTGTTTGTTTGAAATATTGGCAAAGACAACGTCATGGAGTGACCAAGGCTCTGTCATAGCACGTTCTAAGGTATGCCAGCAGCCAGACACATCTGGAATAAACCAAGGGAGAAGGGGTCTTAACACAAAGGACCAGAAATAATGTTTAAAGTTGGGAACTGAAAGGCCACCATCCTCACTACTTCTCTGTAAAGTAGACATCTTAAGTCGTGGGTGCTTGCCTTTCCAGATTAATTTTGATACTGCTGATTGTAATTTCTGCCAGTAGCCAGCAGGAAGGGGGAGAGGAAGCAAATTTTTCCAGCTACCTTTTTGGCAAATGTCATGCAAATATAAAAAAAAAAAAACACTATACAACATCGTACATGTATACTTGTTAAACCCCCCAAAAATTCAGTTTGGTAGAACGTATGTGTAAGAAAACTACAACAAAATTCAGATGTCAGTGAATGATGTAATTACATTTGGAATACTGCACAACGACTATGATCTTATTTGGGTCATGGTATTCTCCTAATCCTGCTCATCCTAGACCATGTACTGTAGCCAAAGTCAGATATGGTAAAGGAAAGATAAGGTGTAAAAATCCAGACTAATTGGTGCTGGATATAGAAGCAGGCGACAGTACAGTATGGTCAGAGTGGTCCAGATGCACACGCACAAGATAACAGACTTGGCCTCTTTTAGCAGAACAATTATGTTGCATCAAAACCCAGTAGAGGCTTGGAATGTTGTTGTTTTTCCACTTAAGGAAGACACTCAATAGAGAGTAGTCTGTTATTTCTGAAGAAGTGTAAATGCTTTTCATATTCACTGGAAATTGGATTGAGAGGAATGTAACAGACTAATAATTATCAGTCAAGGAAAATTAGTGTGAGACTGGTAAACAAACTGAGGGTTGGCTTGTGTCACATGATCCCTTTACATGGAACTCATGGGGTCGTATTTTAAGTAGTTGTTAAGTCCAGTTTAAGTGTGATATAGAAACACTGTTAGTAGGTGGCTGACAACAAAAGACAATGTTGCCTTTATCTTTTAGAAAATGGTGAATTTTGTACTGTTAATTTTTTTTTGTTTAAAGATATTTTAGTAACACAACAAGAAAATAAAAAAATGTGTGCTCTATATATGTGTATATAGCTTTAGTTGCTATGAGCAGATATTGTAGTGCAAGAAGTGATATTGTAGGTAAAACTACAAATTAAAGACATTAGCTGTATTTCCATAAACCTATTTTGATGGAAATTTTGAAGTATCACTTTAGCAAAGCTGAATGGAAATGGCAAACTTCAATTTTGCAAGGGGTGTTTTTTTGTCTTTGTCAAAAAATTGTTATGTCATGCACTTAATGGGATATGGAAACGCATGTGCTGAATAAGTCTTCTGGATATTCCCATGACGTATCTTAGCCTCCAGACAGCATGAAACTAACCAATTGAAAGACCTGACATGAAAGAACAAATACAACTTACCAAAGTGAAACAAATCCTGAAAAACTCTCACCATTTGTTCTCTCATAGGTGGGTTAGATGGCCAAGGTGCCATGTTTTGTTTCCGGTTCACAACCTCTATTCTCTGGATTGCTATTGTGTTTACTGGCCATGCATAAAGCAAAAATGTGCCACGTAGGCCAAAGTCTGTCACAACTCTGTAGAACTTTCTACACACACAGTCATGAATACCAAATCAGAGGGTCACTCAAATGGACCAAGGATGATGCAGTGTGTTGAGAGGCTTGTTTCCGGGTTGAAAGACATGATTCCCTAAAACGGTGTTTGAAAGGGTCTGCAATAGGCTTTGCGGTATCTCTCTTTGGTGGGTGTGTCTCTGGTTTAGTGGCTGTGTCACAGGTGATATCTAATCAGCAGAGACTTGCATGCAAACTGGTAATACAACAAGGTAATAAAAAGGCCCTGCGCTTGCGCACACACCAGGGTGTTCAACGTTTAAACAAAACAGTTTGCTACGTTCTGAAAAGAGCGACTGTGAAACTGCAAATTATAGACAAGAATGAGCTCTGTGTAGGAGCAGAATTCAAATTTCAAGGGATGGATACTTTATGAGTTAGGTGTGGCAGGTAGAGGAGGATGTGGAGAGAGAGGAAGGGAAAGGACAAGGACAGGAAAAGGTGCGGAGAGGAATGTGTTGGGGCTAGACAGACAGGAGGATATAGCCAAACTGACTGCAATATGTGTCTTTTCCCATAGGAAGACAAACAGGGAGAGAACATTTAAAGTAGAGAGAGGGTGAAAAAAGATGCATATAACTTTTTGCTTGTATTGCCTCACCAGTTATACCACCACTTGTGTGTGCTCTTCATGTGATTTCCTCTGCGAGCACAAAGGCCTTTGGGAGAATTGCTTGATGGCTCCACAGCTTGAACTTCCATGAGTAGAGTGACTGTTCCCCGCCAGAATAATGACTGCACATCAGCCGGGTGCTCACATCATAGTTGACTCAGGCAAGAGAGATGAATTGCGGTGCACAAATGATAACACAGAGCGTTATCACTAATCAATCATTTAGGCCACATGGATGTTGCTCTTGGCTTCTTGACAGACTTGCCCCCGAAAAGAGGTCATGAAAAGCAAAGAGAAGATGTAAGGAGGAGCATGAGAAGAATGAACTTGAAAGAAAGATAAAAGAGAGACAATGTGATGCTCTCATTGTGGTTGGAGTTTCGTTTTTGCTGACAAAAGCCCAGAGTGCGACTGAGGTGGCAACAACAACCAAAACATGAAAAACTACATCAAGTGTGTAAGTGTGCTTTCTCTCTGAACATGTATACTCACTGAAAAAAATCAGTTGGACATTTGGAAAAGTTGAGAGTCTAGTGCAATGATGATGATGCATCACATGGATGGGTCTATCCTGCGGAAATATAACATGACTTCTCTCCTCTAACATTACTTACATAAGGTAGCGCTTGTTTCTCCCTTGAGAACTTGTGTTGAACTCAAAAAACATTTTACATTATTTGAATAAATGTGTGTATTGATTAGGCAGCATGAATGAACGCTTTGTGATGGGGTTGTTAAATGCTGCCAACCTGCTGGCATGCTGGGTTCAGACTGTTTTAACTGTACCACATGTCGGTCATGTGTGGGACGATTTGGTTGTTTATGTGCAGGTTGTCATCAGCATAAAGCAGACAGAACACTGTGTTCAATTAAACATTAAAAACGTTTTAGTTCAATTAAAAATATAATTCAGCTTTTTTTTTTTAAAACGCATAAAAGAAAATATATATTATAATAACAACTTCAGAGTTTGAATAAACTGATGAGCAGTGAGGTTCAGTGCAGTTAAACCTTAAACTTAAGCTAAAGTGAAATTACAGGCTTCTAACTGTCTGAGCACACTGCAAACCTGACATAAAAGTAACGTAAAACAAATCTCACTAAACAAATGAGAAGATGTTTTTTGCAGCACATGCTTGCAGAGTCACTTGCACAGGAAGACACAGAGCCGGCTGTACTTCCTGAGGAGGCTGCGCTCCTTTAACATCTGCAGCAAACTGCTGTGGATGTTTTACCAGTCTGTGGTCACCAGTGTCCTCTTCTACACCACAGTGTAGAAGAGGACACTGAGGACACTGAGGACAATACAATACAATACAATACATACATATATACATGCACACCTGGACTTAAATTCACATTCCCACCTGGTCACTTTATCACTTTAACACAGGACTCAACACTCACACTTTTGACAATAATTGATGGTCTTTTCTTGGTTTATTTGACGAATGTTCTTATTGTTGTTATTATTATTATTGTTATTTAGTTGTCTTTATACTTTCTTTTTTATCTATTTTTTTATTTCTTTTTGTATTGCTAAAACTGCAGCTGGAACCTTCAATTTCCTTGCGGGAGTCATCCCAAAAGGATCAATAAAGAGAAGTCTAAGTCTAAGTCTAATTCTAAGTCTGCGTTGTGTACGATGCCAGCGACCTCACCTTATGTCATATTTAGCATCTCCAGATCAATACAGATTCTTATTTCTTTGTTTAAAGACAAAGAAATGCACCATTTCAACAAGGTCCTCCATGGAATTGTAGGACAGCCAGAAGTTTTTTTTAATTTACAGTGTCTTTTTAAAATGAATAAAATACTTAAAAATCAAGTCTCCTATATTTCCGAGACAACTCAACCTATTCTCGTACCACCTGTCTGTCGTGTTTTTAGCATGATAGTTAACACCAGGGCCCTTTCTTTTTAGGAAATCCAAAAAAAAAAAATCTAACAGTGCCTCTAAATTATCTAAATTATTTATATTTTCTAGTTACAGTGTATACTTTTATTTACCCTGATTGCAAAGACTTAGAGAACAATTATCTGAAGCCAAAAGTCTACATCATTATTGTTCTCTGTGTGATTTTAATACATTTCTGGGAAATTCAATTTCCTTGAGTATTTTCTTTGGTATTTATAGTTATGTAACAATTTGTACATTCATGTGACATCCCTATTGTGCATAACAGGGCTGAGATTATATAACATTATCACACAAGGAAAACCATGCCAACCAAAGATAGGAAAAAATAGCTTAGACCTTAGAGGGTAATCTTGAAAATAAATACAACATTGTGTTGTATGCAGTCTCTCAAAAACATATGGTGAAGCATACAAAAGATTTCTAGGACTTTAAAGTTGTTGTTGTGTTTTAAACTGCTCAACTGCAGCAGCACAGCCCCACAGCAGCCAAAACCCAAAGTGGATTGTTTACATGTATACTGCAGCTCTAATGTGTGAATGTAAAGTAGGGTGGTGCTGAGAAAGACCTCAGGAAACCTGCCCTAAATAAATAAAGCTTAGAAAACTAATGTTTCCCGGAGGGCAGTGGGTGCTGTTGAGCTGTCAGTACACCGCAGACATGCGATATACACTAACAGCCAATCCTTGTCCTCTGGTAGGCTACTGTCCTGCTGTGATGTCATGAGGGCGTGCTTATAAATAGGGTGTCAGTCTCAGCTGCTTCAAAAGGGCAAGTGTGGTTGAGGGCTGAAAGAGTGTTTATACATGTGGGCCTATGGGAAAGAAAGAGCGAGGCTGAGTATGCGTGTGTGTGCGTGTGTTTGTGTGTCACACACAAAATCAGACTTTCATAATGCTGTAGAAGAGGAAGAGAGACCAAACACTGACTAACACATTATAATGATACTTTGTGTTGTGGATTTGAAGGCGTTTGGATTATCAAGTCCCTGGATTGTAAAGCACAGAACAGAGCCTGGAGGTAGGACAGCTGTGTTTTGTCTGTTTTTGCTTTATACATACACAGTCTTCACATAAATGCATGCATGTTGTATGTAAGCCTATATTTCAAAAAACACCTACTCCTGATACCTCCTGACATCGAGGCTATTTTAAGACCATGTCTTAAGTGTCTACTAGTTCGAACATTTCAGAATTGTCACAGCATTCAAATTATTTAATGTTATTAAACCATTTCAAATATGTTTACACTGTAAAAGGTGCAGATTTGTTTTTTACTCATTTTAACAAGGGTGAGTTAAAAGTTAGTGTTACATTAAGTAGTTATTGAGGTTTAATGAGTAATTTGAAGCATTTCTACTATGTGGTCAAAGCAATGTTTTGCAAATACATTTACTGCACGTGTTGAAAGTAGTAGTATGAAACTTGAAATAAAAGATCTTTCGGATATTCTTTTCTTTATTCTAACAGTTGCAACGCAAACAAGACCTCTGACCAAACAAAATTTTGCAGAAATGTCAGAATTTGTTTTTAGTGTTAGTTGCTCAGATTCAGTGAACCCAAATTATCTTTAATTTGTACATATATGGTTTAGTTTATGAGGACAGTAACATGTTTTATGGCTCAGTTGTAATTAGAGCGCGTGCTTCTCTCTCTTCCCTCACAGATTGGTCTGTACTGTCATCAATGTATTCTACGAAGCACTGCAAAAGCTCGGTGTTCTGTGTGCATGTGTATTTTTGTGTTTGCACGTGCACTTGTTTCGGTGTGTTCATGCGTGTACTATTATGTACATCTTTTGTGTGCTCATAATAATTATCCCACCAAGTTATTTCTGGCTAAATATTGGGGTATTCATGTCATAGTCAATCTTCTGTGTGTGTGTGTGTGTGTGTGTGTGTGTGTGTGTGTGTGTGTGTGTGTGTGTGTGTGTGTGTGTGTGTGTGTGTTAAACAGCTCAGGAGGGGGGGAAGAACAGAAACAGACTGAGCAGAGCTTCTTTTGTAAGATTGATTATGTAATACTGTAGGTACCCGCCCAGATTATTGATCTGATCAATGAGGTCAATGAACTGTCACGAGGCACCATAAAAGTGAAATCAGTGCAAAGTGTAAAAGGGTCAGCCGCTTTAAGCTTTAAGAAGGAAGTAAAAAATGCACTGAACATTAGACAAACATATATAAAAGACCAAATCGGTCCTTTAGTTATATTGCCTAGTATTGGATTGTGCACGGTGCATTTTCAGTGGAGACACTGTGTCGGGCTTCATTCATTCCAAAAACAGCCTCTTAAACATCCGTAATGGAATTTCTTTTAAATGAGTCTGCCCTCAACTTTCCAGCAGATCCATCCCACTCTCGCACCTCTGTCTTCTCTAAATGGAAATGTGTTAAGTTGAGGACATTTTAAGAATGATGACGAATTGCTGTGGACCGCAGACAGCATGATTGACAGCACACTAACACTGACACTTAATATGCACAGTATTACCACATGTAATGACACTATAAAGCTTTTACTTAGGGCAGTCAATTCATTCCAGTGGTGAAATAATTGTCATAAAAAAATATATATATATTCTCGTCATGGTCCACCTTGGCATTTTGAAATACATCCCAAAATTCAACATTTTACTCACTGACCACGGGAGAACTGGGTAAACACTTGTGAATGTGCATTGTGTTGTGAGTGTTTGAATGGTATAGGAATAAATCCTACGTACATAGATCTATGTTTACAGGCAGTTTACCAAACAATGGAGGTTGTCTGATGTAACAACATAAAACGTACATGATGTTCTCTTTTAGAAGTTGCTGTTATGTGTAATGGAAATGAGGACCTAAATGCAGAGATGAGTCAGGAAGGCAAGAGAGAGTTCGTAACTAAGATTATTTATTAACAAAAGGGAGTCCAACCAGCACTGGGAAAAAACAACACAAGGGAAAAAACAAGTCCCAAATCCAAAGAGACAAAAATACGAAAAGTCCAAAATCCAAAAGGGTCCGAAAAGAAAAGAAAAACTAGGAACAAAGAAACTGGGAAATAAAACTCACAGGGAAAACGACAACCTCAGAAAAAAAAAATGCAGGAACAGGCCAACAGGCCAACAGCAAACAGCACTCACAAACACACCAAAAAGAAATAAGGATCTGATGCAGGACAAAGAAAGCACAAAGACTAAATACAGAGGGTATCAAGGAAACAAGAGGCAGGTGACAAGAAGGCTGGGAAACATGTAGAAAACATCAGGCAATCACGGAGGAGGGAAAACACAGGAATCAGAACTAAATACAAAATATGCATTGTCATTCAGTCCTGGCAGGTGAGTTGCTATGCAGTGGTGGAAAAATGAACTAACTTTTACTTACTGTAAGTGAAATTATTAAAACCACACTAAAAATACAACAAAAGCCCTGTATTGAAAATGTTACTTAAAGCGATAGTGCTTAGTTTCTGTCGCCCCATGAGGAATTCTAAGTGATGACAACAAAACTGTTGGCAAGTCGTCCCCCCACGCTACGCAGTTGCTAGTGGCCAAGGAGGACCAGAGATGGGAAGTAACGTTACTGTACTCAAGTAGATATTTCTGATATTTTTACTTTACTTTACTATTTATTTTTTTGGGCAACTTTTTACTTTTACTCCTTACATTTTAACACAAATATCAGCCATTTCTACTCCTTCCATTTAACAAAATTGGCTTGTTACTTTAGTCGCGTACAAAAGGTCGTCTATCAGCTGTGAGTGTGAGTGCCACAAAGTGAGGGAAAAGAAAAAGAAACTAGCTGTCCGAAGGAAGCTTGTGTGCATGTTTGAGAACTGTAAGTCATATGACTTATGCTGTCAGTTCATTTAAGCCTGTTGTTGTATTGGTCTGTAGTTCTTGCAAATTAAAAAGTTAGCTTGTTTGTGTTCTTCACCTGTTACCTAGGTTACACCTGGCTGTTGGTTTGACATAATGGCGATTGTTGGGCATCCTTGCTCATTAAGATAAAGTAATTAGTAGTGGGTTTATTGTTGTTATTTACTAGCATTAATGATTCCTATGCATTGTGTATGGTAGCCTTTACAATGTTATTTATTTTATTACCACACAAACAGCCATAGCAGAGCTACCCCCCCCCCCCCCCCCCCCCCCCCCATGTTTATACTGATGCTTGATTGTAATAAAGCATCAAGAGAGAGAAGTTGTCTCCGTCCGTGTTTTAACAAACACACCTGGACCAAAGTTTGAAACCAGAATCAGCTTTAAATCCAGTCATAATCTAGTCGTCACTAAATTTAGAAAAAAATTTCACTGAAGTTAGTCATTATTTTTGCGTCATCAAAACCAAGTTGAATCTGATTGGATGGGAATATACACAGACTACTCACAAAATCACACTTGAAGTAATATCTTGCTACACGGTCAGAATCGTATTAACCTGGAGTCACAGTAAATAAGCTATATTTTTTAGGCCTATAGGCAGACAGCCATTTAAAATGTGGCCAATGGCATATAAAGAGTCCTTTTTCCATGTCCACTGTAGTTTCTCAGCGTTGTCTCTAGTAACATCTGTCTGGTCCGGGTAGCTTTGTCATTCACAAGGCTACTTTTACTTTTATACTTTAAGTAAATTTCCAACCCTCTACATTGTTACTTTTACTTGAGTAAAGAAGTTAAATCAGTACTTCTACTTTTAAATCAGTACTTCTACTTTTACCAGAGTATTTTTAACCCAATTATCTGTACTTCTACTTTAGTACGGAAAGTGAGTACTTTTGCGGTCTCTGAGGAGGACACAGAGGATTAAAATTAATTTAAATGATCTTCACTTGAGTTTTTGCGCTTGAAAGCCGCAGGACGACATACTCTTCTGAACATAGCCATCTATAAATTCAGGAAGGTGTGTTTGCGTGTGTGTGTGTGTGTGTTATGCGCATATCTCTCGAACCGTTAGCATGATGGATTTCAAACTTGACAAGTGTGTTGCCACGGGCACGAGTAAGTGCAGTGCCACGTTTGACGTTGTTTAGATGACAAATGCAAAAGATATCATTAAATATATCGGTAAGAGAAGCACACGTTGGCTTTTGCCGCTCTACCCTCTGGCCACTCCCCCTCTCACCCTGGGGACCAGAGACTGAGGGCAACTAAAATTTGAGATACACCTCAGCCCCACAAAATGTGCTATTTTGGACTGGCTTTGACTTTGAATAAACAAATTCCCTTATTTCAGGAAGTCCCACACATGCAAAGCACAACCAGACAACAATTGCAGACGGAGCGTGAAGCCAGGAAGGCTATTCATTTAATAAAGCGAGAGGTATCTGTGTGTGTGTCCGTGTTTGGGGTGTGGGTAGGGGGGGAGGTAACCTGCACATCAGTAGACGCCATATGCAGAACTCGTTAAGGGGGACCCTTTTCCTGTTATTGTATTAGCTTGCTGTAAACTGGCAGAATGTAGCCTAATCTCGGAGATTATTCCTTCACAGCGCTGTGTAATACGAAAAAAAGATTTAAAATTGACCGGGTCAGATCCATTTTCATCAGACTCACCCTCGGGGTCGGGTTAATTCAGTCGTCAAAATACCCCCGCGAATCAATTCCCCTACTTCACCGTTAACCGTCAAGACACCAGACGTGTATGGAAATGAACCCCTCTGCTGATGGGTTAAATTCGTTGAGGATCATATGACACGAGGACGTCGTTAGGCCTGTTTTAGGGGGGCTAATGCAACCCCCCAAATGTTCCTTAGCACCCCTAAATGATACTAAGAACATCATTTTCAGAGGGTTGCGGACCGGAGCGATGCAAGTAAAAGGAGGATTTATCTTGTCTCGTTGCTACTCTTTGGTCTGAACTCGCTATGACCCCCCCCCCACACACACACACACACACGCCCACACACGCCGATACACACGCTAATGGTGAGAGGAAGCTCGATTACACAAAGTGATAAAGACTAAAATTGTAAGTTGTTTTTAATTACCTGCTTACCTTTAGCTACGTTTTCTTGAAGTAATGGAAAGGGGATTTTTTGTAATGCTATGGAAAACTGTATCCTAGCTAGAGTGAACGACCAAACTACAACAAAGGGTTAATTTAGCAAGCTATATCACAACTCTTTATTCTTTGCCAATATTATAGCCTATATCTAGTAGGCCTATTCTAAAACAATAGCAATCCCCATATGTTGTTGTCACTGAAAGCTAAATGCCAAAGGGTCCCTGTTAATGCTATTGCACCATTGTGTACTTCAATTCATTGAGCAGATGAGATGGATATTGGAAGATGTTTCAGCATAGAGAAAGAGAAGCAGGAGATTGGTAGGGCAGTTGATTCTGAAGGAGCCGGTGGGAGTGAGGTCAGTAGTGGTCAATAGGTCTAAGGATTGTTTTGTTTTCTTCTAACAATAAGCATTTGTTGGCAGGTCTAGGCACTATGCATAGCCTTAACTAAATTATTTCATTATACTTATTGGATATGCTAGCTATGTTCTTACCAATTTAACTTCCTGCATTCACTGGCTGTGATAAATTAATTAAATATGTAGATGTTATCTAAATGTAAGCTAAAGATACGCCAACAGATACGCATGTGAAAATAAAATGAAAGCAATCCTACATACAGTACATACATACATACATACATATATATACACACACACACACACATATATATATATACACACCAATCATTACTCCAAATCGTTTATTCCTTCCACCATCAGGTGAATGTGTTTTTACACAGTAGCCACTTTAAATAGGATCTGTATCAATAGCTTACATGATATAGTATGCAGTGATGCCTGTTTATTTTGTTTTTCTTTCTTTAGATATAGTATGCTATTACTTTATCATACATTGACACGAGCAGACAGCATTTATTAAGTCATTGCCTACAGAAGAACTCATCCGGAGCAAAGTCTGGCCTAAGTAAATTTCCCCATGCAGCTCTGATGTGTCTAAAACCAAACATTACAGTAACATTTGTTGAACAATGTAGAAATGGAAGAAGAGGTCTGTCACATTTGACGTGTTAACATCTTGGTTTTGTTGACTGGTTGTTGACATAAGTGTAGCTCCAATACAGGAACAAAAGATGTGAGTGCAAAGATTTTGCAAACGCAAGTTACAAATACCTCGGGGGCTAAGCACCCTCTATCTTTCAATCCTAGTGACGTCCCTGTAACTAAAACTGTCAGATGAATGGAGTGTAGTAAAATATTTCTCTCTAAAAATGTAGTGGACTGGAAGAAGAAAGTGGCAAAAAAAATACTTAAGTCAAGTACAAATAGCTCAAATTTGTACTTAAGTAAGCTACAGTGCTTGAGTAAACGTACTTAGTTATATACCACCACTGTCGCTTTGTGCAGATACATTCACACAAAACCTATATGTATCTTCTCACTCCATCTCTTCCATAGCAAAAACAAGCAAAAAGACAGTTTTTGCACTGCCTGTTCTTGTTCTGCCAATGTTGCTGCTTCTCTTTTGCTAATATGACTGCAAACACTGCTGTAGCTCCTATAGCATTTCACGAGCTACTATCTTCCCAGCAAACACCTGTAGGGTTGCAGGAAGTGATGAGGTCAGAGATGAGAAGCCGAATGTTAATGGTGACATCGCTGCATGTCATACCTCCTCTTAATCTCCTCATTTCCCTTTGGCATCCATTATCATAAAAAAGGCAAATATGCCCCAAAATACAGTACTTTTAAAAACTGACTAATAATTTGTACACCGTGAATTGACTGAAAAACTGAGGTAAATGCAATGAGGCTGATTTTACAAAGAAGTTAACAATAGGGGAACAAGACTCAGATGTATGCAGACCGCTGTCCTGGTTGGACTCATAATGACACAAAGGGAGATGTAACTTCCTCTCTGAAAGGGCACATTATGTTATCTCCTCTACACGAAAGGAAACACTAGCTGACCCTTTATCCTCTGAAAATATTGCTAAAATTTGAATGCAATTTGGCATGTTGTTCGGAAAAAGAAAAAAAAAATCTCCTGATATCCAAATAGTTTAATATTATTTAAATTTATACCACATCACCCACTGTCTCTGAGAAGCAACAGGCCCCAAGCACAAACGTCTCTCTCATGTCTCTCTCCAAGCTTCTAAACCTGAACTGGTTTGCCGGGTTGGTTCAGTGTGCAGAGCAGGCGCTCATACTGTATATTTAGAGGGTTAAGCCTCGACGCAGAATTCCTAGGTTCAACTCTGACCTTTGTGGATTTCCTGCATGTCTTCCCCCTTAATTTCCCATTCCTCACCTGTACTGTCCATTAAAGGAGAAAAAGCCCCCCAAAAAATAAATAAAAAAACTGTACTGGACCCTGTACTAGAGCTTTCTAATGCTGTCTTAATCCCTCATGAGTTGCGTTGTTCTGTGTGTTTTGACTATAGATCATGGAACAAGTGAGTGTTTTCTCAGCACTGGCTAACCAATCGCAGCACAGCAACTCCTCCCTGGGGTCCGATGGGCCGGCGAGATCTTCCGTGTACAGTGATGGGGAGCTTGTGCTGCTGGGTGTTGCAATGGCTATTCTGGTCCTGGCCATAGTTCTTGGTAAGTTATTAACAATTTCACATTTCATTTAGTTGCTGGTTTGTTGGATTCATTGAATGAAGGCTCAAAACTCAAATATAATTTTTTAGAACTTTTTGTTAAAATGTTGTGAATCTATCTTTTCTCCTGTCCAGGGAACGTGATGGTGATTACAGCCATCCTGCGCTTCCAGCGGCTCCAGACAGTCACCAACTTTTTCATTGCCTCGCTGGCTGTGGCTGACCTTATCATGGGTTTGGTTGTGGTCCCCTTTGGCTCCAGCTACATTCTGCTGGGATACTGGCAGTTTGGAAACTTCATGTGTGAATTCTGGACAGCAACTGACGTGCTGTGTGTGACGGCCAGCATCGAAACCCTGTGTGTGATTGCTCTGGACCGCTACCTCGCCATCACGTCGCCGCTCCGCTACCCTATGCTACTCACCAGGTATATGACTAAGATATTTAGGTTTGGCTGTGCAGGGGTTGAAGTAGAACAAATATCTATGTCTAGAAACTTTTACTCAAAAACGATTCTTACTAAGGCTGCATTTACATGGCTACATACGTTTTAAGTGGAGTTTTGAGTCAAAAGCAAATTCTGTGCACACAGAAGTGTTTTTTAGCTCCAGTCGAAGAAGTACTCTCCGTTTAAACTTGCATGCCTAAACCGCATATCTCATAAACATTCTTGTATACTGGGCTTGTGCGTGCCGGGGTAAACAGGAGGCAGCATGCATACTCCGCCCGTTGCTGGTAGTTGCCGTGGTCACGTTCGTAGCTTAATCGCAAAGAAGAAACTTCATGACCCAATCAGGCGTAAAAAGACGTGGTCAGCAGTGTTTAATCTGCTAATCATTTCAGCTGGAGGTGTAGGCCTATATATTGTCGGGTAGATTAATTTATAGTAAAACATCGTATTTTCAAAAATACATGTGTTTTGTGTGCCAAAATCATAATTTGTAAAATAACTAAAAGCAAAGTTTTCTCTTTTTAAACCAAAACGTAGCAATTCAAATGTAGCCTAAGTAATTCAAAGTGAGGAATGCTGCTGCTACACCAACTTCTAAATGTTCAACCTTTCCAGCATGTTGTACGTCAAGCCACACACCAACCAGTGATGTCACAGCAGGTGTTTCTATCTACTGTCAAAGTCAAAGCCTGTTGTGGCATCACTTTTTGGGGTGAAAATGCTGGAAAATTTGAATCCACACAACAGTGCAACAGCAACTTTCTGCTCTGTGGTTACAGTATATCCTCCCTCCTGCAGATTTGGTCCTCTACAAAATTTGGCCCCAAATTAGGATCCATTTATTTTTCTAGTAGTAGTTTCTTTATTAAATTTACAACTTAAAGGGGAACTACTCAGATTTTTACACATCAAAGTCCAAGTCTATTTACAGGTCTTGAGGACTACTAATGCATACGTGCAAAAAGTTGTTGAAAAAAAGAAAAAAAAAAGAGCTGCTGAAAATATGTTACATGCTTTTAGCACCTTCCATTCCATTTTTGGAATAATGGTGCTAATTTTGGACAGCCAGAATAAATCAATCCCCAGTCTGTGTTTTATTCATCTGTGAACAATATTCTTCATCTGTATGCACTCTCTTGTCTCCTTGCGGTTGACCAGGGGCCGGGCCTTTGCAGTGGTCCTCGGGGTTTGGGCAGTGGCCTCCCTCATCTCCTTCCTGCCCATTCATCTGAAGTTGTGGGTGTCTAATAACGAGGAAGCTCACAAGTGCTTGGCCGACGAGTACTGTTGTGATTTCAACACCAATGTGGCATATGCTGTGTCTTCCTCAATTGTGTCCTTCTACCTGCCACTGTTGGTGATGATTTTCCTGTACACCCGGGTCTTCCAGGAGGCTCAAAAACAGCTGGAGAAGATCAGAGGGAGGGAGAGGCATTTGTATAACTTGCACTACACAGCACAGCTGACTCCTGATAATAGTCCAGCAATGAGGGAACTCAGGGCAGGAACTGAGGTCGGAGAACTAGCAGGAGAGGACAGACTAAATGTGCAGAAAACAGGAGGTATGGACACTGGTAAGGAGGAAAAGTTTGGAGAGAGTAGACCAAGGACAGAGAAAGCGGAAGGAAAACACTCAGCGGCAAAGCGTCTTAAGTTCTGTCTGAAGGAGTGCAAGGCTGTAAAAACTCTGGGGATCATCATGGGAACCTTCACGTTGTGTTGGCTACCTTTCTTCATCCTCAACATCCTCATGACCTTCCTCAACTTGGATAATATTAACCTGCTTTTCAAACTACTGAACTGGCTAGGATACTCCAACTCTGCCTTGAACCCGCTTATTTACTGCCGCAGTCCCGACTTCAGGCACTGCTTTCAAGAGATTCTCTGTTTGAGGGGCAAATGGGGGAGTCAGAGAGGGAGGGGAGGATGGGGATGGTGCAAGGACAGAGAATGTTACTCGAGGCCCCCAGTTAGGACAAATGGGAACTCAGAACTGAATAGTGTCACAGGGGTGGATGTTCAGCAGAGCTCAGGGTGGAAGGGCAATTTGGAGAGCTCTATTCAGGATTGCTCACTAACTGTGGCTCCTCCAAATTCTTGCTGTCAGCAGGTTATAGATATAGCTCCTGGTTCCCTGACAAACTGGCAGGCTAACAGCTCTGCTACTGGGAGCTGTAAGGAAAATCTGGCTTCTATTGCTTGACCAATGAGGAGATGACTTTACATTGTGTGTGCATTGTCGTGTTGTTAACATCAATTTGCTGTAGCTGAAAATGTTTGTCTTGGGTTGAGAACGACTCAGCTTTGTGGGCTTTGTGTTCTTAACTAATTTTCTGTGTATTTTAGTTAATGTAACTGAGGTCACTGTTCTTCTTTGCTGCTGCGGTTTTCCTAAAAATAGCTACACAATTAAACCATTTTCAGCAGTATGTGTCAGCATTAAAAACAATCTGACTTTAAGTGAATTTTCAACGCATTGTAACGTAACTTATTGAGACACTGTACTGGTGAACACAATGCAAAAGTGTACAGCCTAAAAAGTAATGCTAATCAGACCAGGATGACTGCAAAGTGCTACTAAACAGGCTTCACCAAACTGTTACTTACACCAGGGCTATTTTTAGAAGATGTCTTTTTTATTTAGTTTATCCCCTGTTTATACCAAATAGATAAAAAATATGATGTTATAACTACCTAAACTAATGACTACTAAAATACAGGGCAAATAGGAGTAAACTATGAATGCAGTTATCAAGTGAAAAGGTTTTAATGACTGATCGATGATTACATTTGTACATGCTGCTTTATTTAAAGCCGTAGGAAAAAATCTAAACGTTGCTGTTGTTTAGAAGTGTAGAAAAATGAGCCACTTGCACAAGCTTGAAAAGGCAAAGCATGCACTCCATTGTCTCACAACTACAGTTAAAGCCATTACACAAAGATATTGTAGCACCAACTGCTTACCACCAGTGGGAAAAGACTCAGCATGTATCAAACAACATCTGTGGTCTCAATTTGGAGCAGTTGTATTGCTAAAACAGAACAAACTATTTAAATCTTGTATTAATTTTCTACATAATCCCGCCAAATTTGCATTGCTTATAAGCTTGTTTGCCATCAAAAAAATTGCATATGTAGAAAAAAAACATAGAGCAGAGATTAAATAATATGTCTGGTTTGCCCTTTGGCTAAAAAGTCTTAAGTCTTATATTATGACCTTTAGCCATTTTTTTTTCATTCCTGATAAACCTCACAGGTGGTCCAAAATCATTTGTCATGACTTGTGACTATTTTAACTTTCTCTCCTTCAGTTTGCTCTCTATATACTCTATATACAAACATCTACCCGCTCTTTGCTTTTATCCTGTCAGCTTTAGCTCTCTGTTGTAGTAAAAACATTGTAATCTGTCAGACAGATTACAAGTTTTTATATATGATTGTCTTGTTATTTATGTATAGTGTGTGTGTGTGTGTGTGTGTGTGTGTGTGTGTGTGTG
>NC_048419.1:16399501-16403382 GCF_013103735.1 Etheostoma cragini | reverse complement strand
GCCGAGTCTGACTTGAATGACTGAATAAGCACAAAAAGCTTCTGTCCCATGGGCCTAGTTACAAAAAAGGTTCCTCATGTCATTTTATTTAACAAAGAACCTGTTAAGGGAAAGTTTTTTCAGATATATAATATGCCTTATGATAATTAGATTTGGATGAAGGCTTTTGGTTAACAGCATTCAGCATGTGGTCTGTCACACTGAATTTTGACAAATAATAATTGTTGTTATGGATGGTCATAATCTTAAATGGAAAAACTGCAATGTAGTTGGCACTGTTCTAAAGAAGGATTAGATTCGCACACACACACACACACACACACACACACACACACACACACACACAGAGACCTAAGCAACAATCAAACAATACAATGTTAAAACTTCTTTTACTCACAAAAATACCCAACCACTCATAAATACATAATTACAGAGAAGAGATTACATTCATAAGAGTCTGATGGAGGTAGAAAATAGGATCCGCTCTTCTTGTTACAGTTTTTTCCAATTGCAGACACACTAAAATGACATGCATGGCACAATTATTTAAACTGACACACAGAGAGCAAAACCTCTTCTCAACTCTCTAAAAGTCTAAAAACACATTTTCTGCTTTACGCACATTTTGAAATTCAAAATGGCACTTTTTAAATCCCCTCAACATGGTTGTCTGCATAAGACAATATAATCTTGCCATTTCAAAACACTGCCGTTTGAAATAACACTACATGAGCTAATAGGCCAATATAGATATACCTGGCCAATCACCTCAATGCTTAATTGTTACCACTTAAATCAGGTTGTAAGCATAATGAAAACACAAAAACACATTTTGTAAAACAACTGTGTTGTTCTTTTTTTGAGAAGCAGATAAATTATTGACTTTGTCAACTGTTTGTATTTCTATATAGGGGCCTTCTGGGACGTTATTCAGAATGACTTCACTCAATGCTCTCTACTGAAATGCTTTCATAAACACTAGTGAAAAATTATACTCTCAAATACTATACTAAAATCTCACACACAAACTGAAACACTCTCATAAACTCTCCTGAAACGCTCTCACACGCAATACTGAAATGCACTCATATACACAACTGAAACTAGACTTTGCTGTCAGAGCGTTTCAATGTGTATGAGGCCGTTTTAGAAGTGTTTATGATATCGGTTGAGTTGTGTGTGTGAGTTTTCAGTTTAGTGTGTGAGAGTATAATTTTTGTGTGTACAAAAGTACATTTGACATTTTACAGTTAAAATCTCTTGCTGAGTTAATCCACCTTTAAACTAGTAATGTCTACAAATTATTATGCATTTTTATGTTTGTGTGGCTCACCATTTCTGAGTGAACACCTCTGGTTCAGTCTTTTTTTAAGTGTACTGCCAATCACGTGATTATGACAACACCACATATCAAACGGACGTTTTTAAATGTGTGTTGCTTCTGTTTGTGTTAAGCGCCCTGCTCTGGTAAGTTCAATGTGATGTTATTCCTACATGCACCCAAATGAGCTAGTGGCTAACATTAACTGTGACTTTTACTCAAACATATGGACATAATAGTTACCGAATGAACTCTGCAAGTTTTCATCAAACCTTTACAAACTTTAGGTTGAAGTGTATTGCGCATCCCCCCATTTTTCAAATTGAATCACATGTAAAACACAGACTCTGTCTTTCTCTTTTCTGCCACTCTCACACACATTTCTATGCCAAATTTTGAATATGTATCCCATGCAAATGGAACAGCAAATGCCACTATTCACTGTGGGTAAGGACTATCACTTTGCATGTGACCATGTTTCTCAACAATATACTGTATTTTAACGGAACATGTTGCATCACAAATGTTTTTTCTTTCTCAATACTATCTATCTTTTTAATACTTTCCCAGTATTAGTCTTTTTCTATAATTATTTTTTGTGTTTTTCTGTTTTGTAGCTTTGGGCTGAGTTTTAACGCATCACAAACGTCTACCCATGGAACCAGTTCTATGCTGTGCTTGGCCAATATACACCTGGACTGGTGGCCTTGTATAAGCAGAAGGCAGAATTTGGTCAGCACATCCATACCTAAAGAAGATTGAAATATGTTATATTCAGTTTTTGCTAGTTCTTCCAGGCAGTGCGCAATGTCAATACAAAGCGTACTGTAGCCGTTTGTGCCCTCCCAGTGTACCTGCGTGAAGAGAACCCTCAGTTCTTTAAGACATGGAATGTAAGTATTCAGTATATTCACAGAACTTTTAGTATCTCTAGCGGCCACTTAACTATATCTAGTTACCCCTTAGTAAACCTTGTGTGTGGGTGTCATTTTAATGGTAAATGGACTGCACTTAGTGTGCACATAGATATACAGTGTATGCATATAGGCAAACATGCATACATATATGAAAAAGCCCTAACCTCATGTAATCCCAAACATTAATCTCTCACAAAGCCCTGGGCTAACTCTACCCAGACCTGGAGAAAGCTAATCATTTGATTGACCTTTTTGCTTAACCTCTCATATCTCACTCACTCACTTACTCACTCTCTGTAAAAAGTCATTTAAAATATTTTATGAGATGCTGTACATTACATATCACAGTACAACACCCACTATCTAATACCTATCTGCATATTAATAGCTTGTTGAATTCTCAGCTGTAAAATACCTACATGGGTGCACTTACCTATTAAAAACAGCCTGTATGATATTCAAATGTAAAATACCTGCTGCTACACTTACTGTACTTCTTTTATGATGGGCTATATAATAGACAGCTGTAAAATACTTAACTGTATTCCTACCTGACGGTTGTTGGCCTGTAGAATATTTACTTGAGATATACCTACTATATACTGTACTTACCTGTTGAGTAAGTCACCTGTAATACCCAGTACACTCACTGGCCTTGTCATTAGGTACAGTACACCTGTGCAATCTTATTCAATCCATTACAACAACACTGATATAAATTCTACATCTATAAAGTTGATATATTTTAAGTTTTTGTTGACATTGTCAGAAAGCTGAAAATTGTACTATGTTTATTATTGAGTTCATAGTGGGTGAAAATGATATATTAGGGTGCATTATATTGAATGGGTATCCTAATATTGTTGTCCACTGCATTAACATACAAGATAGGGACAAAATATCAGGAAAACCATTCAATGTAATTCACCCCACTCTGCCACCACCACGTATTACAACTTCAATAATAAATATAAAGTAAGATTTTCACCTTTGTGACAATGTCAACAAAAACTGACAATGTATAAACTTCATAAATGTAGAATTTAAATGAGAGCTGTTGTATTGGAATGAATTTGGTTGAATATGTGCACCTGAGGGTACATGAAGTTGTTGTGTTTCTTCAAGTTAACGTAACAGTTGAACCCTCTACGTGTCTTTCAGGTGGAGGAGTCAGATGAGCCAGGTATCATTAACACTCCTGTTGTTCTTGTCACAGAGGACACCGCAGATCCAGTTAATTTCAGTCCTGCAAATAATTCTATTGTTGTGGAAGACGATGTTGTGATGAGAGATATCCCTAACTTGGATGATGCATTTGCATTGTTTGGGATGATGTACAGTATGCATTGCATTTGGACTACCCCAAGAAACTCATTCACACTTTTACATCCATCCAGAAAATCCTAATGGGTCTTGGTGATGGTAAACCACTTAAACACAGCCTACTGAGTCTCAAAAATGACCTGTTAATGAAAGTGTTTTTGGGGTTCCCAGTATGGTAACTTTATAGTATTTTGTTGAACACCATGTTAGTCAAAGCATTTTAAACTGTTTACATTTGGCGGATTATGTCTCGCCCACCAAATCTAACGTAGTTGCTGTTGTTTATACTTACCTATAATGATGTGAGATGTGCCCTTTTT